>NC_140172.1:8572302-8677533 GCF_963971535.1 Notolepis coatsorum
GGAAGTGGGGTAGGAAGGGGTTAAGTGTGTTAACGTTACCCGCACCAAAAGGGTTAATATTAGGCTCAGGAATTGACACGCACACAAGACTCCCATCTACATTCTTTATCGTTATTGAAGCACTGTTCAGCTACAAATATTTAATAGCAATGGGTCAAATGGAAGGTAGTTCTATTATTACTTCAATTGTAATTCAATATCTTGCAGCCACTTATATCGTACACCCACACCGTATAGAACCAGGTATTGCAGACCCAAATATAATAGACCCAGATATTGTAGACTTCAATGTGCTTGACTCATTACCCACGTCTGGGCTAGTACCAATAATAATACCTCTTTAAGGCTTTACTTATATGGCAGTGTTACGTTTACCTCCAAGAGGGAAATAGTTAAGTAGATGGGAAAGTAATATTAAAGAACATACACGTTATCACACTCAAAGAAAATGAAAAAGGTGGGCCCACTTTACCAAACAAAAGTCCTAAACTAATGCCGGCATGTAATGTTTATGGGGTACCCCTATGAACTGTAGTTAGCAACCATTAGCTTCGCCCGTATGCCGCGACACACTGTGTACTGTGCGATAGGATCTTGGTCACCAAAGTGCCAGTGTACTCAACCAAGATGGCGGCCTCGCCGCACCACCACCAGTCCGGGTGGTAAGATGGCGTTGAACGCTCTCGTCCCAGGAGCTAGCAAGCTGTGTTAGGCAGAGGGGCAGTAGCGGGCTAGAGGCACGTGCTGGGTGATGGCGACCTCTGCTGGACAAGACGAACTCCCGTGCTAGGCTGCTGACTGCCGGTGCTGAGAAGATGCTGACTGCCGGTGCTGACAGGCTGCTGACTGCCGGTGCTGAGTTGACACGCTTTATAATCTGGTGGCTACCTTAACTGAAGCTACTCTGTGGGTCCTAGACAGCCCTCCTGCTAGCCGAACATGCAACAACGCACGGTGCCTCTAACCACCAGTTCTCTTCAGGCAACGCTTGCCGGGGGCACCTCGCTGGAGGGGATAACGTTAACATTAGCCACTTTGATATACCGCTTTCTTCTAGGATAACTCGCTGTATCACTAGGGTTATTCCGTGGGGATATTCAACACGCTACTACGCTTATATTTCTACTATAACCCGTAATATACTCAAGTCCAATACATTCACCCGCGTGTTCCACTACGGGGCTCTACAACGACACGACCATGCAGGTTCACGTTCAACGTCGAAGAGGCTGGTTCTCTCCACTTCCGTTTCAGTTGACTTGCTTCTCCTGGGCGCCTCCCTCCTGCGCTCCGCCTGCCACCGCCGCCCCCTGCTGGCACCGCCAACTAGCCCCACAGGAAGAATGGGTGAATTGAATATGATTCAGTTAGTGTTTATAATCCATATTCCAGCCGGTGAGAGAAGGAGAAACTCGCGTCATTGTTCAGGAGAATATCAAGGGAAACTGGTTAACATGTCTTTGTGCACAAGGGGGAGATAAAAGGCCAAGTCAGCACTTCTGAATAATAGTCGAATATTCAGGGTGCTACATATATATATTAGGGCTGTCAAAGTTATATATAGAGTATATAACTATATACCTTTAATATACATTACTATATAGCTATATAACTTTAATATGTTACTATATATTTTATGATCTCTTTTTACTACACAGTTCTGTATATCTGTATGTCATAAATGTCCTGATGAATTGAAAATGGGGGACCCCGATGTAAACAAGACCAAAGTCTTTCTCTGGTCTGTGTATCCTCTTAGCAGTTGTTTTGTATTGAGCCGTACTGTATTGTACCCATTCTGCAATCTGTTAATAAAAATTTTAATCAATCAATCAATCAATGCAGGTCAGGTGACGCAGTATGGCTGCTACTCGGAGCTGTGCTGTCTGGACGTGAATTGCAGTGTAACTTTGGCTCAAAGTCATCTTCAAAGATGGACGATCTGAACTACATGTTATCGTGACGTGAGGTCACCTCCTTCAGGGCTACGAGACAAAGCATATCCATAAATGCATATCCATATACGTTGCATATCCAGGCTACGTAGCGGAAACGTGGCACAGAAAAGTGTTAATGTGCAAAAACAGATACATGAGTTATCTGCTTTTGCAAAAAAGCTACCTTTAGGGTGCCTTCACGCCTGCCTTGTCCAAATACCTTGTTGAAGAGGTAGTCTCGGGCCTTTGACCCACCCAAAAAAAGTCTGATGATATCAGTAGCCATAATACGATTTTTTGGGATAACAGTTATTACAGTAGCTCCTCACTTGGTCATCCCTCCCCCCTGTATCATCCTCTCTCCTCACCTCGTCACCTGGTCATCCATCCCCTGTATCCTCATCTCCTCTCTCCTCACCTGGTAATCCCTCCCCCTGTATCCTCCTCTCCTCTCTCCTCACCTGGTCGTATCCTCCTCTCCTCTCTCCTCACCTGGCCACCCCCCCCCCCCTGTATCCTCCTCTCCTCTCTCCTCACCTGGCCATCCCTCCCCCCTGTATCCTCCTCTCCTCTCTCCTCACCTGGTCATCCCTCCCCCTGTATCCTCCTCTCCTCACCTGGTCATCCCTCCCCCTGTATCCTCCTCTCCTCTCTCCTCACCTGGTCATCCCTCCCCCTGTATCCTCCTCTCCTCACCTGGTCATCCCTCCCCCTGTATCCTCCTCTCCTCTCTCCTCACCTGGTCATCCCTCCCATGTATCCTCATCTCCTCTCTCCTCACCTGGTCATCCCTCCCCCTGTATCCTCCTCTCCTCTCTCCTCACCTGGTCATCCCTCCCCCCTGTATCCTCATCTCCTCTCTCCTCACCTGGTCACCCCTCCCCCTGTATCCTCCTCTACTCTCTCCTCACCTGGTCACCCCTCCCCCCTGTATCCTCCTCTCCTCTCTCCTCACCTGGTCATCCCTCCCCATGCCCTCTACTGAACTCCTAACCTAAACTGTCGGATCGGAAGACGCCACGTTCACACGCCGGCGGGAAAGTATCGTGGTTCTTCTAAAAAACAAATCATGTTTTGTTCACTGCATTGATGGGACATGATGAAAATTCCGTGATATTACCACCGGCATCACGGTTTAAATCAGAAAGAAATAAAAGACTGAAATTGACACGGCTCTACTGCACGTTGGTGTCGCGGGGGGGGGGGGGGGGGGGGGGGGGGGAACATCCACTCTCATTGGAAACGGCAATAACTTGATTGAAATCACCTTTCTGAATCCTAAATAATAACTTTAATTTTTTTCTCAGCGACGTGTGAAATCAACTGATGAACATCATAATATCCAAGCCTGGTCTTTTCATTTATCCAACAGCTGTTGGATTTGCTATCGATTGAAAAATCAGTTCGGTTTATTTTGACATTGAGACGTTGTGGAGCAATGAAGCAGGATGTGTTCAGCTTCAACGTGAGGAAGAGAGTACATACCACCCTGTTACACACTGCTCTATAGAGAGAGAGTACATACCACCCTGTTACACACTGCTCTATAGAGAGAGAATACATACCACCCTGTTACACACTGCTCTATAGCGGTGTGGGGCGGCGTGGCTCAGGGGTAGAGTGGGGCGTCCAATGATCGAAGGGTTGGTGATTCGAATCCCGCTCAAGCCCATGTCCATCCCATTGCCGTTGTGTCCTTGGGCAAGACACTTAACCTACTTGCCTCGTATGAATGTGTATGCATGTGAATGAATGTTGGTGGTGGTCGGAGGGGCCGTAGGCGTTGATTATTCGCCACGCTTCCGTGAGTCTGCCTCAGGGCAGCTCTGGCTGCAATTGTAGCTTACCACCACCGGTATGACTGTGTATGAACGAATAATGGACTCTGTGAAGCGCTCTGAGTCAGAGCAACAGTCAGTCAGAGAAGAGCGCTATATAAATCCAATCCATTATTATTATTATAGAGAGAGTACATACCACCCTGTTACACACTGCTCTATAGAGAGAGAGAGTACATACCACCATGTTACACACTGCTCTATAGAGAGAGAGAGAGAGTACATACCACCATGTTACACACTGCTCTATAGAGAGAGAGAGTACATACCACCCTGTTACACACTGCTCTATAGAGAGAGAGAGTACATACCACCATGTTACACACTGCTCTATAGAGAGAGAGAGTACATACCACCATGTAACACACTGCTCTATAGAGAGAGAGTACATACCACCCTGTTACACACTGCTCTATAGAGAGAGAGAGTACATACCACCATGTTACACACTGCTCTATAGAGAGAGAGAGTACATACCACCCTGTTACACACTGCTCTATAGAGAGAGAGTACATACCACCCTGTTACACACTGCTCTA
Organism: Notolepis coatsorum; assembly: GCF_963971535.1. Lineage (NCBI taxonomy): Eukaryota > Metazoa > Chordata > Actinopteri > Aulopiformes > Paralepididae > Notolepis > Notolepis coatsorum. The sequence goes on from NC_140172.1 coordinate 8,576,617, forward strand.
TAGAGAGAGAGAGTACATACCACCCTGTTACACACTGCTCTATAGAGAGAGAGTACATACCACCATGTTACACACTGCTCTATAGAGAGAGATAGTACATACCACCCTGTTACACACTGCTCTATAGAGAGAGAGTACATACCACCCTGTTACACACTGCTCTATAGAGAGAGAGTACATACCACCCTGTTACACACTGCTCTATAGAGAGAGAGTACATACCACCCTGTTACACACTGCTCTATAGAGAGAGAGTACATACCAACCACCCTGTTACACACTGCTCTATAGAGAGAGAGAGTACACACCACCCTGTTACACACTTCTCAATAGAGAAAGAGTACATACCACCCTGTTACACATTGCTCTATAGAGAGAGAGAGTACATACCACGCTGTTACACACTGCTCTATAGAGAGAGATAGTACATACCACCCTGTAACACACTGCTCTATATAGAGATAGTACATACCACCCTGTTACACACTGCTCTATAGAGAGAGAGAGTACATACCACCCTGTAACACACTGCTCTATAGAGAGAGATAGTACATACCACCCTGTAACACACTGCTCTATAGAGAGAGAGAGAGAGAGAGAGAGAGAGATAGTACATACCACCCTGTTACACACTGCTCTATAGAGAGAGAGTACATACCACCCTGTAACACACTGCTCTATAGAGAGAGAGAGTACATACCACCCTGTTACACACTGCTCTATAGAGAGATAGTACATACCACCCTGTAACACACTGCTCTATAGAGAGAGAGAGTACACACCACCCTGTTACACACTGCTCTATAGAGAGAGAGTACATACCACCCTGTTACACACTGCTCTATAGAGAGAGAGTACATACCAACCACCCTGTTACACACTGCTCTATAGAGAGAGAGAGTACATACCACCCTGTTACACACTGCTCTATAGAGAGAGAGTACATGCCACCCTGTTACACACTGCTCTATAGAGAGAGCTAATGCGGAGCTAATGATGGAGCATCGTCATCGGTTGTGTGATAGTAAAGGGTTAACTTCTGTCGTGTGGCATGGAATGGGTTAAATGAGTTTTGAAACAGCTGACTGACTCATGGCCGACCCTCATTAACATATTTTAGGGGGAAGGGGATGATTTCTTGCTGGGTGGTTAGCTGCCTCTGGTGTTGCTGTTTCCAAGTGAGAGGACGACGCAGCTTACAGAGAGCATTGTTGTCCCCCGTTTGGAAGCGCTCGTCTCCCTCTGTCTGCTCCAGATCACCCATAACTGCATAAACGGACACGCACCCCTCTACCTTCAGGAACTCATCACTCCACAATCCTCCACCCGCACCCTCAGATCCGCAGGTAGCCTGCTCCTTCAGGTCCCCAATACCCGGCTCTGCACCATGGGTGACCGAGCCTTCTGCACGGCTGCACCACGCCTGTGGAACAGCCTCCCCATCCAGCTGAGGGCACCACAGAGCCTGGACTCTTTTAAAGCAGGCCTGAAAGTGCAGTGTATATATCTTATATCCTTTTAAAAATATATGTTTTTACCTTCTTTTTTAGCACTCGCTTGTATTTAAATTGTACATTTGTTTTGGTTAAGTATTGTGTGATTTCGTGTGAAGGGCGGACTAGCAAAGTAAGATTTTCATTGTACGGAAAACTGTCTGTTCAACTGTGCACATGACAATAAACGATCTTGAATCTGGAATCTTGAAAGGAACAGAGGACAAAGCAATGGCATATTAGACAGTGGGCCTCATTCAACAATACTCTCTTATTATTTTTCTTATATTCTCGCTGACCTGTCTGTTAACTCATTCGGGGCCGAGGCCTTTCCCCATCCTGTTCTAGCCAGGCCAGGTTTCCATTACATCATTTCACTTTGTTTGTAGAGCTATATCTATATTCTATATTATAGCTATGGATACAATACCATGGTCATTTGACAGTAACTATCTTCTGTCCAAGATGCAAAAAAGAAAAAAGATTTCATGAATACGTTCGCACGTTCTGCCGTGGTGAATATAAGTATAATTTCGGAATGATCCGGGCTAATTCCTGGGAGGCTGGCTATAGGCCGCAACGCAATTCTACTAAAAGCATTGGCGTGTTTAGAATAGAAGGGAGGGGGGGGGGGGTCGTATCTGATGCTTTGATTGCCAGTAACGGCATTCGTTATTACCACAACACACGCCGATTAGCTGGATCGGTATGATAACATGCCAGCTGGACCAGCTACCTTACCCACTCCTCCAGACCATAGCACCGGACCCATTCCTAACGGCAACCATCAACTCCTCCCTCAACTCGGGGGTGGTCCCCACCTCCCAAAAACAAGCCAGAGTCACACCGCTCATAAAAAAACCAACCCTGAACCCCACCGTCATAGGCAACTATCGTCCTGTCTCTCTTCTCTCCTTCCTTTCTAAAACACTTGAACGTGCTGTATCCAACCAACTTACTGCTTATCTCTTACAGAATGACCTCCTAGACCCTAATCAGTCTGGCTTCCGGACTGGCCACTCCACAGAAACGGCCCTCATTGCGGTCACAGAGGCACTTCACTTAGCAAAAGCGAAGGGCCTCTCCTCTGTCCTGATTCTCCTAGATCTATCTGCAGCCTTCGACACAGTCAACCATCAGATCCTCCTCGCGGCCCTCGCAGGAATGGGAGTGACTGGCTCTGCGCTGACATGGCTGACATCATACCTCGACGACCGCTCCTACCAAGTGTCACAGAGAGGGACCCTGTCGGCCACCCGCCCCCTGCGGACGGGTGTCCACCAGGGCTCGGTCCTAGGACCCCTTCCCTTATTCCTCTACATGACCACACTACAGAGAGTTAACCCTTTCATTACCACACTACAAAGGGTTAACCCTTTCACTACCACATTGTGACAACCCCATCCCTCTCCTACAGGTTAACTCAGGGATATCTCCATTAACCTGTCTGTCATCCACAACCTGGCAATCAGACACACCTACTCAGGTGTGTCAGGAGGAGGAGTCACACCTGTCTAAAAGGACTGGCCTCTCCAGTGTTGGCTGTCTCTCTCCTCCAAGCTGGTCATGACATTTTGTTTTGTTTAGTTTGGTTTGTTTGTTTCTCATCTTCTCACTTACACGCACCACACACTCACTACATTACTGATATTACTGATCCACTCATTCTTTTTTTTTACCTACTCCCCGAACTCTGCATAATAGGCAGTGAAAGGGTTAAGCACTAAACAGTGAAATCACACCACGCCTCCTCAAGGACCCCCTGGATGTCCCCGGGACCCCGCGTTGAGAACGGCCAAAAGCAGATGTTTCATCTCCGTGACGACGACGAGGCCTCTTTGTAAGTGGCATCGTTTTGTCATATTTCAACACAGCAGCCACAGTGTGGGGTGTTGATGGTGATAAAATCATATTTCGTCTCACTTTAAATCGAAAGCGGAGCACGCGTCAGCCGGGGTTTGAAATAAGGCCGTCATCATGCTAACCCACGGCTAATTGGATAGCTGCCCCATCAATCATGATGGAAATTGATTGCGCTTGACATTTCCCTCGCTCCCGGGGAACTCACTTGATGAGGATGGAGGATCTTACCGGGTATAAAGATAATCAAACTTTTAGTGGCATTTGGCGGTAATATAATCCTCGTAAAACCTGTCAAGAGGCACTCTGCTTCTTAACACTTTCAGTGCCTTTGATTAATGTTGATTTACCTCGTTGAATGCCCCACCCACTTCAATTTTAGCGTTAAAAACGCCTAATCTATGTTTTAAATTATGGCTATGTGTCTAATCTGCCCGTCGCTTATCAATGACTCGTTTGCAGTAGGGATGTCCCGATCGCCTTTTTTTGCTCCCGATCCGATCCCGATCATGTGATTTTAAATATCTACCGATCCTGTTCGTTCCCGAACCGATCATTCACATTAGTAATCAATTTTGACGCATTTTTGTCAGAAACTGGCGGAGCAAGACAAGCCCCTCTGTTGCCTATAGTCCGGGGCGCGAGCGTGGCGGCTCTTGTTATTACATTCATATGAGAAATATTAAAAGTTTCAATATATGTTTGCACATTAGTATACATTCAGTGTTCGACTTACGTAATGATTAGCTCCATTCTGGTCTGAAACGCAGACGATAATCCTCAGTCACACAGCAAATAATTGCCGTTATCTGAAAAGTTTGTCTGAAAACTCCGCCTCCAGCTGCTGCTTCATGGGTTTTTCCTCCACGCGGAATGTCCTCCTTGCAAACATTGCAATTGCTGTTGGACTGGCTTGACTTTCTATTTTAAAATGCTTAGTTCCAAACCTCTAGCTGCTGCTCTAGTCAGTAGATAACCGTGTTTCGGGAGCGACGTGTTGTTGTGTTGTGAGCGTGTAGGTCTAAATTAAAGGGAATGTGTTTGTTGCAACGGTGTAAATTAAAGGGAATGTGTTTGTTGTGGACAATTATTCTGCTCTGTGTGACAATAAATACATTAATGATATATTATATGTAATTTAAAACCAAAACTAAGGCCTCCGTATGAGTTTAAGACGTGAACATGGTCATGTTTGTTGAATAAAAAAAATATATATCTTTTTTTGACTGCCGATTTTTATTAAAAAAAATATCCCTATCCCGATCCTCTGAAAAGCACGTGATCGGCGCCGATCCCGATCACGTGATCGGATCGGGACATCCCTAGTTTGCAGTCAACATTGTCGAAACGGATTGTTTTTTTATCGGTTAATTTTCGTTTTATAGCATTTTGAAAAGCCCTCGTTTTCAAGGAAAATATAAAGATTCCGTGATAAAAGACATTTAATGGAATATTCTAGAATACACAAAAACGTATTTATGAATCGTTTTCAAATAAACGCTAGATTATCGATATGTGTACGTATGCACGCTATAGAGGCGATCTGAAAAATCGATTCTCTTATTTCCTCATCAGCGATCACAGCCAAACAGCCACATCACACATAGGGCACACGCTGAAATCTCTGTGAAAACAGGTCTGATTATCCTAAGACTGGTAAAATAAATTCCTTACCTGAGATCAGATGTTATCCAAAAAGATTATTCCAATTCCTGATCGCCATTCCAAATATCGATCACGCTTATTGATTGATTATTGGCTGCTGTAAATATATATTCCAGGCTGATTTCCGTCCCGCGATCAGATCCCTCTTGAGCAGACTGCTCGCCAGCACAAGTAGCCAGTTGGCTCCACCTCTACAGATCCCAGGTCAGTCTAAGCGACTGACCTGCAGTTACACAGGGATAGACGATAGGGGGTGCTTTTTTCCAATCTGGGCTCCTGTAGGGGCTGCAGTACCAACGGGAGACTCGGTTGATGAAATATGAAAATTCAGATCACTAATAAAACAATATTTGTCGTCGTGGGCACTCAATGGGGGGGCTGATAAAACAAGATATGTCGTCCATGGCACTGAAAGGGTTTGAACAGTGGACTCCGGAGAGAGCGGACTGAATGAGCGGAGGGGAGGGCCATTCACATCCATCCTCCTGGACGGTCAGAACGTTGGATAATGTTGTTTGTTTTGGTGCATGACACGTAGAATCGGCCGCTCCTCCTTCTCTTGATCCTCCGGCCACAGCCGTTGCAAACGTAGGCGACAGTCGTGATTGGAGGATAAGAGGAAAAGAGGGCGGGCGTGAGGTAGGTCAAGAACGGGTTGGGTCGGGTCAGTGTCCTCACTGTGGTGGTTTCAGCTGTCCTGACTGTGATGGTTTCAGCTGTCTGTCCTGACTGTGATGGTTTCAGCTGTCTGTCCTGACTGTGATGGTTTCAGCTGCCCTGACTGTGGTGGTTTCAGCTGTCTGTCCTGACTGTGATGGTTTCAGCTCTCTGTCCTGACTGTGGTGGTTTCAGCTGTCCTGACTGTGGTGGTTTCAGCTGTCTGTCCTGACTGTGATGGTTTCAGCTGTCTGTCCTGACTGTGATGGTTTAAGCTGTCCTGACTGTGATGGTTTCTGCTGTCTGTCCTGACTGTGGTGGTTTCAGCTGTCCTGACTGTGGTGGTTTCAGCTGTCCTGACTGTGGTGGTTTCAGCTGTCTGTCCTGACTGTGATGGTTTCAGCTGTCCTGACTGTGATGGTTTCAGCTGTCTGTCCTGACTGTGATGGTTTCAGCTGTCCTGACTGTGATGGTTTCAGCTGTCTGTCCTGACTGTGGTGGTTTCAGCTATCTGTCCTGACTGTGGTGGTTTCAGCTGTCCTGACTGTGATGGTTTCAGCTGTCCTGACTGTGATGGTTTCAGCTGTCTGTCCTGACTGTGATGGTTTCAGCTGTCTGTTCTGACTGTGGTGGGTTCAGCTGTCTGTCCTGACTGTGGTGGTTTCAGCTGTCTGTCCTGACTGTGGTGGTTTCAGCTGTCTGTCCTGCCTGTGGTGGTTTCAGCTGTCTGTCCTGACTGTGATGGTTTCAGCTGTCTGTCCTGACTGTGGTGGTTTCAGCTGTCTGTCCTGACTGTGGTGGTTTCAGCTGTCTGTCCTGCCTGTGGTGGTTTCAGCTGTCTGTCCTGACTGTGATGGTTTCAGCTGTCTGTCCTGCCTGTGGTGGTTTCAGCTGTCTGTCCTGACTGTGATGGTTTCAGCTGTCTGTCCTGACTGTGGTGGTTTCAGCTGTCTGTCCTGACTGTGGTTGTTTCAGCTGTCTGTCCTGACTGTGGTGGGATTGTTCCACCTCTGTGGAGCGAGGACTGAGAACAGACCCTTCCTCTCGGTATAATCACATCATTCGGATGCATTATAACAAGGAATATTCCAACCTTTGGAGTCTGGAGTGCTGGCTGCACGTAAAACAAGTTTCATCCACCATGGCCTTTTAGCTTGCGAGCTATGCTGAGAGCGCACGCGCACACGCACACGCACACACACGCACACGCACACACGCACACACACCCTGACCAGACCGGTGATATAACACTCCGCCGGCGGCTTTGCCACAACAAAGCCGCGTGATGACATTATCAGGACTCTCTGTTATTATTATGCATCACAGAAGATTACCGGGCTCCTCTAAGGAAGGTCCTTGCTCTGTATCCCGGGTTCTGTTTGACTCTCACCTTGGGGGCCGGTCAGCCTGTAATGCGCGGCGCATGCCTTTTTACTCGGAGGACAGCGGATGCTTATTATTGCGGCGGTGTGCAGTGGTTCAGTGGTTCAGTGGCTCAGTGGCTCCAGCAGGTAATGGAAAACAAAGGCTCCTGTTGGTCTCACTCTCTCCAGCTTTAACCCTTTCACTACCACACTACAGAAGGTTAACCCTTTACTATCAGCCTGTAGTGTGGTAGTAAAGGGTTAACCTTCTGTAGTGTGGTAGTGAAAGGGTTAACCATTTGTCGCGTGGCAGTGAACGGGTTAACCTCCTGTATTGTCGCAGTGAAAGGGTTAACCGTTTGGTAGTGTGGCAGTGAAAGGGTTAATAATAATAATAATAATAATTAATTTTATTTATATAGCGCTTCTCAATGACCCGAAGTCATGATTGTTTTCAAATGTCCCCCAAAAAACCTCACAGATCTGCAACCTCACAGATCGCGGCCCCCGACGGGCCCCTGTGCTCCTTTTGTCCTGCCGTGCGCGTGCGGCTTTCACAGGAGCGTGGAGGTGAAGTGCACGTGATCCGGCCTGCTGCCCACAGCCTGGCCACACCCGGGAACCACTTTCAAAAGATGTTCAGTCGCCTGTTAGAGAACGAGGGAAGCTTCTCTCATAGTTCTCTTGGACTGGTACTGTGACAAGACCTGTCCTGAATTTTTTTTTCGGACTTCGGACTATGATGATAATATGCATTTATAATGCGCCGCCCAGACAATTTTTACATGGGTCCGGGGTGCAGCCTGAGGGAAAAAATAATACGAACAAATGGACAGGACAAAAAAAACACTCTCTCACTCTGTACAGAACACCTTCTCTCACTCTGTACAGAACACCTTCTCTCACTCTGTACAGAGGAACACCTTCTCTCACTCTGTACAGAACACCTTCTCTCACTCTGAACGGAACACCTTCTCTCACTCTGTACAGAACACCTTCTCTCACTCTGTACAGAACACCTTCTCTCACTCTGTACAGAACACCTTCTCTGACTCTGTACAGAGGAACACCTTCTCTCACTCTGTACAGAACACCTTCTCTCACTCTGAACACCTTCTCTCACTCTGTACGGAACACCTTCTCTCACTCTGTACAGAACACCTTCTCTCACTCTGTACAGAACACCTTCTCTCACTCTGAACGGAACACCTTCTCTCACTCTGTACAGAACACCTTCTCTCACTCTGAACACCTTCTCTGTACAGAACACCTTCTCTCACTCTGTACAGAGGAACACCTTCTCTCACTCTGTACAGAACACCTTCTCTCACTCTGAACACCTTCTCTCACTCTGTACAGAGGAACACCTTCTCTCACTCTGTACAGAACACCTTCTCTCACTCTGTGTACAGAACACCTTCTCTCACTCTGTACAGAACACCTTCTCTCACTCTGTACAGAACACCTTCTCTCACTCTGTACAGAACACCTTCTCTCACTCTGTACAGAACACCTTCTCTCACTCTGTACAGAACACCTTCTCTCTCTCTGTACAGAACACCTTCTCTCACTCTGTACAGAACACCTTCTCTCACTCTGTACAGAACACCTTCTCTCACTCTGTACAGAACAACTTCTCTCACTCTGTACATAACACCTTCTCTCACTCTGTACAGAACACCTTCTCTCACTCTGTACAGAACACCTTCTCTCACTCTGTACGGAACACCTTCTCTCACTCTGTACAGAACACCTTCTCTCACTCTGAACACCTTCTCTCACTCTGTACAGAACACCTTCTCTCACTCTGTGCATAACACCTTCTCTCACTCTGTACAGAACACCTTCTCTCACTCTGTACAGAACACCTTCTCTCACTCTGTACAGAGGAACACCTTCTCTCACTCTGTACAGAACACCTTCTCTCACTCTGAACACCTTCTCTCACTCTGTACAGAACACCTTCTCTCACTCTGTACAGAACACCTTCTCTCACTCTGTACAGAACACCTTCTCTCACTCTGTACAGAACACCTTCTCTCACTCTGAACAGAACACCTTCTCTCACTCTGTACAGAACACCTTCTCTCACTCTGTACAGAACACCTTTGTATTCGTTTTCGTTTTAGTTCGTTCGTTTTTTTGCGTTATTTTTTATTTTTTTATTTTTTTTTAGTTTGTAAAAAAATTTGCATTCGTTTTTTTTCGTTCGTTTTTTTGCGCTTTCGTTTTAGTTCGTTCTTTTTTTTGCGTTTTCGTTTTAGTTCGTTCGTTTTTTTGCGTTTTTGTTTTAGTTCGTTCTTTTTTTGTGTTCGTTTTTTAGCGTTTTCGTTTTAGTTTGTTCGTTTTTTTGCATTCTTTTTTTTTGCGTTTTCGTTTTAGTTCGTTAGTTTTTTAGCGTTTTCGTTTTAGTTAGTTCATTCTTTTGCGTTCTTTTTTTTCGTTCTTTTTTTTTTGTTCTTTTTTTGCATTCTTTTTTTTGCATTATTTTTTTGTTCGTTTTCGTTTTAGTTCGTTCGTTTTTTAGCGATTTATTTATTTTTTGTTCTTTTTCGTTTTAGTTTGTAATTTTTTTTTGCGTTCGTTTTTTTTCGTTTGTTTTTTAGTGTTTTCGTTTTAGTTCGTTCTTTTTTTTGCGTTCTTTTTTTGCGTTTTCGTTTTAGTTCGTTCTTTTTTTAGTTTTTTTTTTTTTTTTTTTTTTCACTCTGTACGGAACACCTTTCACTCTGTACGGAACACCTTTCACTCTGTACGGAACACCTTTCACTCTGTACGGAACACCTTTCACTCTGTACGGAACACCTTTCACTCTGTACGGAACACCTTTCACTCTGTACGGAACACCTTTCACTCTGTACGGAACACCTTTCATTCTGTACTGGACACCGTTGGTCTCTTCTTTCACTCTGTATGGAACACCATTGGTCCACAGCTGCAAGGACCACAGATGAACCTAGGAGAGTTGATCTATTAATAGTCCATTCATTTTCCTCTTGCTGTAGCGAAGAGTGGAGACTCGGGAGAGAAGCCAGGAGACACGTCACGCGTGGGGAGTTTTGTTAGCCGTGAGTTGTTGACGAGGCACGGTCGCCTTTTGAAAAAAGGGAAACTTTGCGATGAAAAAAATGCCTTTGTCCCTTCAGCCTGGCTTCTCAGCGTGTGTCATGCATGTTATCCGGTGAGTGCCGGCGAGTTACCATGACAGCCCCTCGCGGTGTGACGTCTAGTCCTGTAGCGGAGAACACACTTCGTCTTGGAATGCAGTGAGTCACTCACAGCCAGCCGCACGATGTCACGTTGATTGTCCTCCGCGCGGCGTTTCCATCCGACGGGGATCATGCTGTTCAACACGTTGGCGTTTGGGAGACGTGGTGGAGGTGGCTTGGTTCGTTAGCATTTCAAAGGACCCTTATGAAATGCAGCATCGAGTGTAGCCCCCCCCCCCCATCGAGTGTGTAGCCCACCCCCCGTTTTCAACACCATTCAGATGTTTTTAACAGAAAATCAAATGAGAGGCTTTAACAACCACCCATGTAGGAAACAGGGTGGACTGATTATGTTTGTTTTCACTTTATTTAATTGAATTTAATTTAATTTCAAACCATTATTTCAACTCGCAAGACACTGAGGTCACCCTCACTTACAGAGACGACAGAAGCTTATGAAACAGGACATAATTTGATCAGAAATGTCATACAGTACATATAGGCACAATAGATAAGAATAAACAATAATAAATCAGCTAAGAGACTTGTAAGTCGACACACAGTGGTCGGAGATCATTTTAAATAGGGATGTTCGATATTGGCTTTTTTACCGATATCCGATATACCGATATTGTCCAACTCTTAATTTCCGATACCGATATCAACCGATACCGATATATGCAGGGTTTCCCCACCAAAAGAAACGTAATCATTTCAGTTCAGTTTCAGTTGAAAACCGATACCGATCATTTCCGATATTACATTTTAATGCCAATATCGGCCGATAATATCGGACATCCCTACTTTTAAACGCAGCAAAAGAAGGAAGAACCTTCAGCTGCAGAGTCGGTCGGAGGGCGTTCCAGGTGTTGGAAGAACCTTCAGCCTCAGAGTCAGTCGGAGGATGTTCCAGGTGTTGGAAGAACCTTCAGCTTCAGAGTCGTTCGGAGGGCGTTCCAGGTGTTGGAAGGACCTTCAGCTTCAGAGTCAGTCGGAGGATGTTCCAGGTGTCGGAAGCGTCAAAGGAAAAATCATTTTTCCTAGTTCGGAGCAAACTGGAGGGACCACAAGAACCCTTGAAAGTACTTTTGTATTTCTGGTACATTTAAATCATTTCATCATCACTTCATATATTATGTTGTTTTGCTTTTCGATTGTTGTAAATGTGTTTTTTTTCCTCAACTTTTTAGTTTGTATTCATTTATCTCTCCATCATAAACAAAGGCGTGGCGGTCAGGTGGCGTAGCGGAGATTGCGTTCGTCACCAAAGCCGGAGACGCTGGGTTCGAGGCCAGCTCCAGGCGTTGTCACCGGCTTGGCTGGCCGTTCACACTAATACAATTGGCAGTGTTAGGGGGTGGGGAAGGCTGGCGGGGTGGGTCCTGGGCATTGTGGACAGCGACCCCTACAGTTCGGTCGGGGCGCCTGCTCAGCGAGGGTAGGATTTGGAGAGAGGTAGTGCGGCCTCCCACACGTTACACTCTCCCGGTGAGAATCTGCGCTGCCAGGCTGGCTGCCGGCTGGCTGCACGTGCGTCGGAGGAAAGCATGTGACAGTCTCCGGCCTCTCGGACCAACAGTAGGGGGGGGGGGGGGGTGCGCAACAACCAGGAAGGGGGTTGGGAATTGGCATAACGACTAACAGTGGGATGGGAGAAAAATCGGAAAAAAGGAGGGGGAAAAAGATAATAAAAAAATAAATAATAATAATAAATAAAGGTGTGATCTGTTTTTGTGCAGAACCATACCTTTCCTTTCGAAGGCCAAGACTCACTTAAAGGCCAGGGCCCTCATTTATCAACGTGGCGTACGCACAGATAGTTTCAAGTTTCTTTAATAGTTGTCATACAGAAGTACAGAATACTTTCATACAAAATGCTTCTTACTGTTACGCTCCAGAGACTGTGCTAGACAAGATAGTATCAAATAACATAGTATAGCATGTAATTTAGAAGAAGAAAATGAGGTCACAGTGTTCGGTATAGACATATGTACAATGTTCTGAGTTACCATATAATATACAATACTATGCAGTGTACTAATGTACAGTACTATATAGTGCAAAGCAGAAATGGGATGAGGTACAATTTAGGTACAATTTACAGTAAGGTGTACGAGTTGTAGTGCAATCCTTCATCAATAAATATAAAGTGTGGGGAGTGGGTGCTACAGTGTGTTTGTTTAAAGTGGGTGTGTGCTATAAAGTGTGTGGAGTGGGTACTACAGTGTGTCTGTTTAAAGTGAGTGTGTGCGTGTGGATGTGTGTGCTATGTGCGTTTGGTGGTTGTTGTTGTGTAGTGTTCATTGTTCGTTTAGCAGTCTGATGGCCTGGGGATAGAAGCTTCTTCTGAGTCTTTCTGTGCTCGCCTTGAGACTCCGGTATCGCTTGCCTGACCGCAGCAGTTCAAAGAGGCAGTTGTTCGGGTGACTGGAGTCTTTAATGATTCTCTTAGCCTTGCCCTTGCAACGCTTGTTGTAAATGTTCTGGAGGGTGGGGAGCCCCCCTCCAATTGTGCGTTCGGCTGAACGTGTCACTCTTTGTAGTCTGCTTCGGTCTTGTGCAGTGCTATTCCCAAACCAGGAGGTGATGTTGCCAGTCAAGATGCTCTCTATTGTACATGAGTAGAAGTTCTTAAGGATCTTCTGACTGACTTGGAACTTCCTTAGGCGCCTGAGGAAGTAGAGGCGTTGTCGTGCCTTCTTCACAACACTGTCAATGTGTGTGGTCCATGTCAAGTCCTCGGATATGTAGGCTCCAAGGTACTTAAAGCTGTTGACTCTCTCAACCGGTGCCCCGTCGATGCTGAGGGGGCTGTAGTCCTTGACCCCCGACCTCCTGAAGTCCACAATCATCTCCTTTGTTTTGCTGACGTTCAGGGAGAGGCTGTTTTCCTGGCACCATCCCGCCAGGACCTTGACCTCTCCCAGGTAGGCCCTCTCGTCGTTGGCAGAGATCAGGCCCACCACCACTGTGTCGTCAGCAAATTTGATGATTGTATTGCTACTCCGCTGAGCCACACAGTCGTGTGTGTACAGGGAGTAGAGGAGGGGACTCAGAACACAGCCCTGGGGGGCCCCTATGTTGAGGGTGATGGATGAGGAGGTGCAGTTGCCTGCTCTCACCACCTGGGGTCTGCCAGTCAGGAAGTCCAAGACCCACTGGCAGAGGTCATAGTTCAAGCCCAGGTCCCTGAGCTTGGCTATGAGTATGGAGGGGACTATGGTATTGAATGCCGAGCTGTAGTCGATGAATAGCATTCTCACATAGTTCCCCTGCCTCTTGTCCAGGTGTGATGCTGCTGTGTGCAGCATATGGGCTATGGCGTCCTCCGTGGACCTGTTGGGGCGGTATGCAAATTGCAGGGGGTCCATGTTGATGGGGAGGGAGGAGCAGATGTAGCCCTTTACTAGCTTCTCAAAGCACTTCATGGCTATGGAGGTGAGAGCTACAGGGCGGTAGTCGTTGAGGCAAGCAGGCTTGGATTTTTTGGGTACAGGGATAATAGTGGACTTCTTCAGGCAGGTGGGGATGACAGCCTGTTCTAAGGACAGGTTAAATATGTCAGTGAATACCGGGGCTAGTTGGTCGGCACAGACTTTTAGGACGCGGCCGGGGATGCCGTCCGGACCTGCTGCCTTCCTGATATTCACTTTTTTAAAGGTCCGCCTCACCTCATGCTCTGTTACCCTGAACACTGAGTCTCCATCAGCAGCAGACCCCCCCCCCCCCCCTCCATTGCCGTGGCTTGTGGGCTGGTGTTGCTATTACCAGCATCAAACCTCGCATAGAAGGTATTGAGGTCATTTGCTAAGGAGATGTCACTGTTCAGTTTGAGGGAGGCGCCTTTGTAGTCTGTCATCGTTTTGAGCCCCTGCCACATAGCTCTAGAGTCAGCTTGTTCAAACTGGAGTTAAATTTTATCCCTGTAGCGCCGTTTGGCCTCTGTCACTGTCCTCCTTACGTTGTATCGCGCCACCTTGTGGTCATTCATGTTGCCTGCCACTAGGCCGTCGTTGTATGCTTTGGTGCGCTCTCTCAGAGCTTCACGGACGGATTTGTCTACCCAGGGTTTTTGATTTGGGTAAACTCTCATTTTGGTAGTGGGGATTGTTTCTTCCACCAAAGTACAAACATAGTCCAGCACTGTCTCCGTGTAGACATTAATGTTATCTGTGTCGCGGAACACGTTCCAGTCTGTGCAGTCAAACGCAGCCTGGAGCGTCTCCTCTGACGTCAAATCCCATTTCTGCACCTCTCGCGAGACTACAGGAGTGCTTTTGATTCTCTGTTTGTACTTTGGTGAAAGGAAAATGGACGCGTGATCTGATTTACCAAAGCCACTATCAGAATGAGCCTTGTAGCCACCCTTAAATTGCGTGTAACAGTGATCTAGGATGTTACCGCCTCTGGTGTTGCAAGTCACATGCTGATAGAAGTCAGGTAATACCTTTCTCAGATTGGCGCTATTGAAATCACCCAGCACTAAAATGGCGGCGTTAACGTTCGCCACTTGTATTCTATTTACCTCGTCGTGGAGTCTGGAGAGCGCGACGTTGTTACTGGCTTGCGGTGGAATATACACTCCGATCAGGACGATCGCCGTTAACTCCCTCGGGAGGAAGAAAGGACGACACTTGATGGTTATATATTCAAGGTCTGGGCAGCAGTGGTTGGATAATTCCTTCACGTTAGTTGGATCGCTCCAATTGTTGTTAAACATGAAGGCGATACCTCCTCCACGCTGTTTGCCGGACAATGCTGATCTGTCCTTGCGGTGGATGAAGAAGTGTTCGGCCGGTTGGATAGCGTGGTCTGGGACGTCCGGCGTCAGCCACGTTTCGGTGAAGCAGAGAATCTGCAATCTATGCGCAAAATAATAAGGAGTTGAGGTAGATACACACTCAGAACGTATTACATGCTGGTATACTGATAGAGTAAACTATTATATGAATATGAATATGATATGATATACACTGGTCCGTCGCATACACTGGTATGCGCAAGTTACTGTTGCATAATGTAGGCTATGGCTGCTATTATATGTAATTCATATAGGCTACCTAATAGTATATGATTTTTAGAGGCATCTATTTTGTTGTCTGTATTAGGCTAATACCGACAACAACAGGGCCCCGTTCCCCGTACCTGGATAACTGAGTTAGCCGGATAACTTTCGGTCAAGCCTGACTTAAGCCGGACCTTTCTGTTCCCCGACGCGCGATTGTCTAAATCACCATGACAACAGATCAAAAAGTTTGAGCCTGGTCGAGAGCAGGGTTAAGTTCAAGTTAGCCGGATGAACCATGGCCACGCCCCCGCAAAGAAATCCCAGCTCCCTTCCTGAAATGATTCTCACAATCTAGTTACGTTTCTGTGCTTCGTTTTCCTAGAGGGGGCTTTTGAAATGTATAATGATAGAACTAAACTCTGATAATAAATCATATTGAGCCTATAGATTTACTTTGTCCTAAATAAAATAATGCACGTCATATACGGCGCTCGGAGTCGCGATACACGCTGCATGTGGTTATTTTAATAACGGCTCATTGCAAATGTGAATCCCGCGGGGATATTTTTAATGAATGAAACCTATCGGCCGTTTGGCTCTGATTAGTTTCATATATTAATCTCCGCTGTAGATTTGCTTAACGGAGCGCCGGATTGTGTTTCATTCAAGCATAAAATTGAAGTGTCTATGCGGGGATTGTGGTTTTTGTGTGATATTGTAACTGGGATTAAAATGTCTGATGAGATGCGCTGTTTGATGGATTTGAGAAATTGAATGAGCCGTTGACGTCACATTAATGCATTTGAGAATAAAGAGATAAAACTTCATTTTTTGGTAAGAAAAATATTCTAAACACGGGTCTCTCGTCCATTAATGCATAAACAATGAGTATATCCCATGTGGCACAGTGGCGCAGCGGCTAGTGCTGAATCTTGGCAACCGGGCCACCGGTGTTCGAAACCCCGCTTTTCCAATATAATTCTTTTGGAATATAATATTAATGATTATACGCAGAAGTAGCCTAGTTTTAAGTTAAAATATTATAAATCTACATGCATTGAGGATGTCATTCTTTATATAGCTCTCAACGTGCACCAAATTGAATTATTCCTACATTGCAAAAAGAAGGAAAAGACTAGGAGAAGTGGGATTCGAACCCGGGCCGCCTGTGTGAAAGTCAAAAGCAGACACCGTTACACCACAGTGTAGATAAGTAAAAGATCCACCATACATCAATCAATGGGTAAGAGAGCCGTGTCCTTATTCCGTATAACAGTTTAACTAATTATTTTCGCTAGCAAGATCTCATTTGATTATCCATTCCATAAACCTACTGCCAGCAGGCAAGTTTAAAGAAATATAATCTGATTGATTGGGGTAATGAGGGACTTAAAATTAGCCTATAGATAACGCATTTAACTTGTCGGCGAGGCGATTGAGCCGTAATGCAATCTGTTAATAAAGTTTTAAATCAATTAATCAATCAATGCCGTTAGAAAATCAGGATCTCTGCTATCGATACGTGATGGCTTTTCAACTGAAGCGGCCGCGCGCACTTATCCTGGGTCTCAAGTCTGGTTTGAGTTAACGAGACTGAATCCACCTTCGAGGAACATGAAAATCCCGGCTTCAAACATCGGGTTAACTGAAGATGGATAATGGGACTCTTGATCGACTTAGTTGAACCAGGTACGGGGAATAGGGCCCAGGGGGGGACCCTGATGTAAACAAGACAAACGTCTTTCTCTGGTCTGCATCCCCTTAACAATTGTGTGTATTGAGCCGTACTGTATTGTACCCATTCTGCAATCTGTTAAATAAAGTTTTCATTCATTCATTCATTCAAAATAGATGCCTCTAAAAATCATATTATAGCCAATCGAACACAACTAATAAAGGCATTCATATTACAGCACGGTTATAATGACACACACATGATGAATTGAAAATGGGGGACCCTGATGTAAACAAGACGAAAGTCTTTCTCTGGTCTGCATCCCCTTAACAATTGTATGTATTGAGCTGTACTGTACTGTACCCATTCTGCAATCTGTTAATAAACGTTTCAATCAATCAATCAAACCACCAACACCAAACAGTGGTCAACGAACGGTCTTTATTA
Source organism: Notolepis coatsorum (assembly GCF_963971535.1). Lineage (NCBI taxonomy): Eukaryota > Metazoa > Chordata > Actinopteri > Aulopiformes > Paralepididae > Notolepis > Notolepis coatsorum. The sequence goes on from NC_140172.1 coordinate 8,593,992, forward strand.
GTATTTTGAGCTATCCAGGCAGAATTGCAGCAATGGTCTTAGGGAGCCGTTGATATCTGACATCACCGTTTACAAGTCAGCCTTTTATTTATCCCATAACACGCGTTGTGTCTTCTTGGTTCGGCAGCGCCTCAGTGATCAATCTCCCGTGAAGTTTCTCAGAGTTCCGCTCGGGTCAATCCATTATTTCACATCCCATGGGGGGTGTTTCATCACTTTCATGACCATATATGGATAATCATGCACGAGCATTGACGGTAGAACAAAGAGGTATTTATCAACATGGAGGAGCGTAGGACCTGTGTACGCACGGTTGATAAATCCCGTTTTTTTTGTGCGTGCACATATTATAAATTCTGTGCTTACGTATGAAAATAGAATACTTTCTAAGAAAAATTTATAAATGAGGGCCCAGGACCTCAGGATCAGTCTGGTAGAACTAAAACATTCATATGATCCCGTTCCTGGGGGCGAGCTGTGATATTCAAGTGAGTCAAGTCCCCGGGACCGGCAGGAAAAAATCTGGGCTGGGGGAAGTAAATTCATAACTCTCTCCCATCTCCCAACCGCTGAAGTGCCCTTGAGCAAGGCACTTGACCCGCAACTGCTCCAGTGGAGTTGCTCAGTGGCTAAATGGTGTCGGACTGTGGTTGTACTGGGCAGCAGCTCCCAGGTGTGAATGGAACTGTGTGTGAATGTGAAGCAGGGCGTTCCTGAAAAAGAGCATCTGTGCTCAGCGAACCTACCCTGGGCAAATAAAGGTTGGGCACCCAAGTGGCGACCCATGTAACACGCTGCGTCGTGAAGCAGCCGACCCGGCGTCCTTTGCCGAATGTCTTCCCCCCGCTCTGTCTCCCATTCTTCCTCTCTCTCTCTCTCTCTCTCTCTCTCTCTCTCTCTCTCTCTCTCTCTACCGGACTGCCCGGTAGTACAAACAAATACAAATCTACCAAAAACATAATAAAAAAATTTAAATTAAAATAAAGGTTAATAAAATAAAAAAAAGTCACTGCTCGTCCGTTCCTGGGGGTGAGCTGTGATATTGGAGCAGAGGACCCGGCGTAGCGGCAGAAGGCTGCAGGGGATTGCAATTAAATTAGAGAGACAGTAATAGTGCAATGGAGCTGCTAGGCTCTGACACACACACACACACACACACACACACACACACACACACACACACACACACACACACACACACACACACACACACACACACACACACACACACACACACACACACACACACACACACACACACACACACACACACACACACACACACACACACCGGGGGGCGCTGTCGTCTCACTCACCCACAGAGGAGTCCACTGTTCCCCTGTCATCTGCACGTCACCGACCCGGCCGCACGCCGCGACGCACCTTTTGAGGTCAACAGTGCGGCTCAGGAGGTAGAGCGGTCGTCTGGTAATCGGAAGGTTCCCGGTTCGATTCCCCCGCTCCTCCCGGGCAGCATGTGGAAGTGTCCTTGAGCAAGACACTTAACCCCTCCCGATGAGCAGGTCGGCACCAGGGGCGGGGCTAGGGGGTGGCTACTTGGGCTCAAGCCCCGAATGTTTTCTGAAAGCCCCGAATCTATTTAAAAAAAAAAAGAAAAAGAAATTATAATCCTTTTTTTTTTTTTTTTTTTTTTACAATTAATCATTGTTACATGAAAATATGTTTGCACCAGATTTGGCAGAAGCTAATTTACATCTGTAGGCTATCCAGCTGCTAACTGTATTTGAGTGAGTTAAGTCTTGGTGTTATGGTAGACTCAGACCTAAGCTTTAAATCACAATCAACAAGTTGACAAAAATATAATTCTTCCACCTTAGAAACATAGCTTTTGAGATCTCAGACCCATCCCCAGTGATAACACAGGCTGCCGGCATATCTTTATGAATGGAAATATCGAATAAAAGAAACAACGATGAAAACCTGAGTTAACCCTAGATCTTAGATCCTAATATGAAAAACGATGTGATTTAATGTTCTATGTCTTACCTTGACTTTGTCTATTTTACTGCTTTCTATTTTATGCTTTATGTCTACACTTTATGCATTGCTCTTGATCTGCCAATGTTGTGCTCATTTTATGCCTGTCTTTTTGTACTGCTGTGAAGCACTTTGAGCTGCAATTATTGTATGAAAGGTGCTATACAAACACAGTGTATTATTATTATTATTATTATTATTATTATTATTATTATTATTATTATTATTATTATTATTATTATTATTATTATTATTATTATTATTATTATTATTATTATTATTATTATTATTATTATTATTATTATTATTATTATTATTATTATTATTATTATTATTATTATTATTATTATTATTATTATTATTATTATTATTATTATTATTATTATTATAAATTATTATAGTTTGCTTCATTAATTAAAGGGTGTGAATTTAAGTGTTCTCTAGTGCCTTTTGTCTGCTTTAAGGTGGTGGTATAAGTTAAAGGTTGTGGTGTCGAAGTAAAAAAAATCCGTGCCCGCTGTCGCGGGCACCTATCTGGGCTAAACCCCGGATCTCCTACAGTCCTAAATCCGCCCCTGGTCGACACCTTGCACGGTCGCCTCCGCCATCGGTGTGTTTTAAAATTTTAAAGCACTTTGGAATAAAAGCTGTTATATAAATGCGCCATTATATAAAAAAAATAGCTGTATACTTCGATGCTATTTTCATCCGGTACTTCTAAGAAGATGACGTTTGGGGGGTGTGGTGTACAGATTAATTAAACCTCATTCAAACCTTTGTTTATGCTCGAGAAAATCTGTTGAGATCACAGATGCATTATAAACAAAACACAGATTTATATGAAGAAAAGATCATCCCAACAAAAGGCAGACTTTCCAAGTTCAGCCCGTGTTGCTCAGGGGACCTCAAGCATAAGCCAGTCATTTGACCGGGTTACATAGGGTTCAAGGTTCAACCAGCATCAACCCAACGTTGTGACGTTAATAACAAGGAGTGCTCAGGGGCCACACTGTTGACCCAATAGGCGCTTTTAGACCTGAGGATGTTTTGCATAGTTCTTAGAACGCCGTTTTGGGGGACTTTCTTAGCACCTACTTCAATTCCCGCTCCTCTCAGGGCGTCCCCAGGGGGTAGCTCCTCTCAGGGCGTCCCCAGGGGGTAGCTCCTCTCAGGGCATCCCCAGGGGGTAGCTCCTCTCAGGGCGTCCCCAGGGGGTAGCTCCTCTCAGGGCGTCCCCAGGGGGTAGCTCCTCTCAGGGAATCCCCAGGGGGTAGCTCCTCTCAGGGCGTCCCCAGGGGGTAGCTCCTCTCAGGGTGTCCCCAGGGGGTAGCTCCTCTCAGGGCGTCCCCAGGGGGTAGCTCCTCTCAGGGCGTCCCCAGGGGGTAGCTCCTCTCGGGGAGTCCTCAGAACTGTTTGGTCCGAAGGCTGATCAGGGTGCAGTCTGAGGTATTCCCGAAATTCCGACTGCCACACATCAGCATTGTTTAACCCCTGTGTCTAATATGTCTATACTACTATGCACTCAAGACTGCAGCGGTCAAGTTTGACACTATTTGACAACAATCTTACTTACCCTTAGCTGCCATAGTTGTACCCTTCCTGCTGACATAACTTGTAAGTCGCTTTGGATGACACCGTCAGCTAAATGACTCCATGTAAATGTGTTCCTTCAACTTGCTCAGCCTCTTCTTTCTTCCTAGTTGTGTTTGTAATATCTATCTCCGCCTGTCGGGATCTCAAAGGTACATCTCGTATCGTTCTGTCAAGGTTTTGGCCCTGCGGTCTGCAGTCGACCTTTGCCCGCACATTCTCTTGCTTGTGGTAGGACTCTAGCACTGACTCTCTCTCTCTCCCCAGATAGGGTCTTCAGTAACCCTGATCAAGGGTAGTGGTCAGGGGGGCAGGATCTGTGGCCGTTCAAACAATAGAAGGAAATAACAAGGAAATACTTCCACAGATTCAAATACTGTAGATACTACAACAATAGTATCCCCTCTTCATTGGCATAACCGTATAGGTACCGGAAACCTCTGAATCCTGGCTCTCTGCATCAAAGCCTGGTGCAACAAACCTCCACATCCTGTCTCTCTTCACCTCCACATCCTGTCTCTCTACATCCTGTCTCTCTACATCATGTCTCTCTTCACCTCTACATCCTGTCTCTCTACATCCTGTCTCTCTTCACCTCCGCATCCTGTCTCTCTTCACCTCTACATCCTGTCTCTCTACATCCTGTCTCTCTACATCCTGTCTCTCTTCACCTCTACATCCTGTCTCTCTACATCCTGTCTCTCTTCACCTCCGCATCCTGTCTCTCTTCACCTCTACATCCTGTCTCTCTTCACCTCTACATCCTGTCTCTCTTCACCTCTACATCCTGTCTCTCTTCACCTCTACATCCTGTCTCTCTACCCCTCTACATCCTGTCTCTCTTCACCTCTACATACTGTCTCTCTACATCCTGTCTCTCTACATCCTGTCTCTCTTCACCTCCACATCCTGTCTCAACTATTTACAATAGTACAGGAGAATAAATATATCTGAAAGCCTGCATTACTGCATTATAATCCATTATATTTGTGTCAGCGGTTACCTGAATGTTGTCTTTTCCTTTACATAAATAAAAAAAATTCCACCAGAAAAGACACAAATTGATGCAGAAAGGTACACCAGAATGCAGGAAATTAAGTGTTTGACGCTTAAAACCCCACCAGAGCCCCCGCTTGATGTCCCCCCCCCCCCTCCCCCCATGTTGAAACAAAACCCACCCCCTTGTCTCCACCTTAATTAGCAGCATGCGCTGCAGAGAGATGGTTCTGGTCAGTGACATAGAGAATGAATCGGTTACGCCTCAATCAGCTAACCGAGTTCAAATGTGCTTTGCGGTGGAACCCCCCTTTAAGCTCTGTTCTAATGGGGGGGGGGGGGGGGGGGCACGCTGGATGACAGAGCGTGGTGCCAAGCAGACAGCTCAAGGCACAGCGTGGCGTAAATAGGTCATTTGGTTTATTGTTTCATCGTTTGTGAAACTGGACCCGCGATGATGAGCCCCAAGAACCGCCTTAACGACATCACTTCCTGTGTAAGACAGCAGGACCCAGAAGATAAGTGAAGGCGTTATGCAAATGAACAATGGTGACTGCATCCTTTTAATAACAGTAGGCCACAACAATCTCACCCTGCTCGTTCTCAGAAGCCAGTGTGCTGTGGACGGCGTGGAATATATTTGCGTAGAAATGAGAGGAATGCGGAAATCAACCCCCCCCCCTCGGTCTTCCCAGACATCTGACGTTTCCCCCAGACATCCAGAGCCTGTATGGAATGTTGCAGAACGAAAGCAGTCGCAGACATTGAACTACACGACTTTGTAGATATGTTGTGTGATGTGTACAATAATAATAATAATAATAATCAATAATTCTCTTGTGATATCAAGTTATTAACTTACAAATCAATATGAACAAAAGCACTTTTTATAATTAAATACACCAGCCCATGAGGAGACATGGTAAAAACGAATTAATTAATATTCATCTTCCCTGCCAGGATCTGAGGGAAGCAGCTATCCTGCACACAAGACTTCATATACAAATGAGAACATTAATTACTCCCTAAGAAGGAAAACGATGATACAGGAATACTTAAACACCACACATTACACAGTATAGGAATACTTAAACACTACACAGTACACAGTATAGGAATACTTAAACACTACACAGTACACAGTCCAATTCTCCTCTCACAATATTCACCCTCACTGAACTGAGTCATTTGAAAATGTGATGATTTGTGATGTCAGAAAGACACCGCTGCATGTTAATGTTGAGATACAAGATGAGCTGCACACAGTGGCTGGACCTGGACCTGCAGCCCAGGCTCAAAACGGCTCGAGATCTTGAGGTAGAAAAATGCTGTTTTTGAGGACTTGATTCGAAATACAAAACAATGAATAAAAAAAAATATATATATTACAGAGGTGTTCCATAGAATTGTGTAAAAGTGCCCAAATAGTGAAAGAAATAGTAAAATAGTTCCCCTTTAAACACCACACAGTACACAGTATAGGAATACTTAAACACTACACAGTACACACTATATGAATACTTAAACACCACACAGTACACAGTATAGGAATACTTAAACACTACACAGTACACACTATATGAATACTTAAACACTACACAGTACACACTATATGCATACTTAAACACCACACAGTACATAGTATAGGAATACTTAAACACTACACAGTACACACTATATGCATACTTAAACACTACACAGTACACAGTATAGGAATACTTAAACACTACACAGTACACAGTATATGAATACTTAAACACTACACAGTACACAGTATAGGAATACTTAAACACTACACAGTACACACTATAGGAATACTTAAACACTACACAGTACACACTATAGGAATACTTAAACACTACACATTACAAAGTATAGGAATACTTAAACACTACACATTACACAGTATATGAATACTTAAACACCACACAGTACACAGTATATGAATACTTAAACACCACACAGTACACAGTATAGGAATACTTAAACACCACACAGTACACACTATAGGAATACTTAAACACCACACAGTACACAGTATAGGAATACTTAAACACTGCCACACAGTAAACAATAGAGGAATATACAAACACTGACACAGTAAACAATACAGGAATACACAAACACTAACCCACAATGAATAATACAGGAAAAGACTACCATACAGTAAACAATACGAGAAAGCACGAACACACAGTAAACAATACAGGAATACACAAAGTTATTGTACAGGCTATTGAGACTTAACACTAGCACAGCCGACAAGGGGTCACATGACCCCTAGACATTTTCAATAAATTTATCCTCGTCACTCTGTCGAGCTCCAGCTCTGTCACTCAATGACTTTTCCTAAAATTACCCGTTTTATCTGGCACGGTTTCTGACATTTCAAAATGACTTCAGGAGAATGTAATTAGAACGTTATTCCACATAATGGGCCGTTGGAAAAGACGAAAGTCACAGCACTTTGCGAGCGTCTAGCGCAGGGGTGGCCAACCCGTGGCTCGCGAACCGCATGTGGCTCTTTGCCCGTCAATGTGTGGCTCTTATATCCCAAAAAAATAATATAATATATATATATTTTTTTATGTCACTCAAACCTACATTTCATTGTGGTAAACCTTGTATTTTTATATTCAGAGGTAATTATATAGTTTAGACTGTTTATTTTTCTCATATTTCTCTGTCGGGTCGTCTGACCCGTTCCTGGCGGGAATTAGTGGCATTTTCTCCATGGCTGTGCTAGTGTTAATGTGAAATATTCTTTCTTTACATTTTGGCTGCATTGCAACAGCTTTTCTCCAAAGCTCGTTACAGCTTATGCCTCACATTCACCCACTCACTCACACATTCACACACTGACGGTAGAGGCAACAATGCAAGGTGCCAACCTGCTCATCAGGAGCAATCAGGGGTTAAGTGTCTTGCTCAAGGACACTTCGACACTGCCCGGGAGTAGCCGGAATAGAACCGGGAACCACCTGATTACCAGACGACCGCTCTACAACCTGAGCCACTGACAGAATTGGTATATTTCCACTATGGATGTGCCTGTATAATGATCAGATCGTAAAAATGTACTGTACTGTACCCATTCTGCAATCTGTTAATTAAAATGTTCAATCAATCAGTATATATTTGTTATTTATTTTTGGTATAGTGCTTAACAAGCATAATTTAATGTTGCCCAGTTGTGGCCTGTTGAGGGGCAATACATATCAAAAGTTCCAAAACATCTATTCTGTGTTTGTATTTGTATGATCCACTATATAAACATAGTAATTATAATATCTACATACATGGCATTTGATTGGAGGCTAGTCTCACTTTGTCCCACAGCAACATTAAAATAGTTTAGATTTGTGTATGTTGTTTATTTAACAAATGTACTTGAAAGTAACGCAATAGTTACTTTCTGAAGTAACTAGTTACTTTTATAATTTGTAACTGAGTAAGTAATTTAGTAACTTTTTGGAAGAAGTAACTATAAACTATAACTAGTTACTTTTTTAAAAGTAATTTGCCCAACACTGGTGACATCACAACGGATCTATTTGAATAATTTAAATAATATGTTGACATTAAAAAAGAACAAATAAAATGTTAAAAAAAACTACTTAAAACAATGATACAAATTATAATAAAATATTTAAGTAAAATGTATAGAAATAAAGAAAATAAGACAATGAAATAAAGATAATAATTAATTTAAAAGCTATTTTAAAAAGGTAAGTTTTGAGCAGTGCCAACCGAGTCTGCTGTCCTAACAGACTTGGGGTCTGTAGGGTAAGCACTTATTCCCTCCGCCCTGAACATCTATGGAGATGTAGGGCCTTTTAAGTCAGTGATAAAAGTGTCTTTCAAGGATAAGTGAGCTTAAAAAAAGCATAAAAGGGCCCCTCCCCTTAGCACAGGCCCAGTGCCCTTTTCAGCTTTTGAGCACCTGCCCCTCTAAAGTCCTGTGCACGCCTACCCTCAACAACCTGGCCCCTTCCTACCTCTCTGACCTCCTCCTCCACCACACGCCTACCCGCTGCCTCAGGTCCACAGACGCTAACCTCCTCCAACCCATCAGGACTAAGCTCCGGACCTGGGGGGCAACAGGGCCTTCGCTGCAGCTGCCCCCACCCTCTGGAACGCCCTGCCCAACCATATCCGTCACGCAGACACCCTCTCATCGTTCAACTTACTTAGGCCTTTAAATTCCCAAAGGAACATAGGCCATTGACGAAGCTCCTCCATCCTATTCGGTCTTGTGCCCTCCGCTCCAGATCTTGCCAGGACAGCCCTTCTTTCTTCATCTCCTGTTCTGTGGTTCTTCTCCAGGTGGTTTTTGGTCTGCCTCTCTTCCTCCTGCCCTGTGGGTTCCATGTCAGTGCCCGCTTTGTGATTGATTGATTTCTTCTGAGTGTGTGACCTATCCACTTCCACTTCCTCCTCCGGATTTGAATTTCTATTGTGTCCTGTTTGGTGAGTTCCCACAGGTTGGCGTTAGAGATGGTGTTGGGCCAGTATATTCCCAGGAGGCGTCTGAGGCACCGGTTGGTGAAGGTCTGTAGCTTGTTGAGTATAGTGGTGGTGGTTTTCCAGGATTCTGAGCCATATAGTAGAGTGGTCTTTACGTTTGAGTTGAAGATCTGTAGCTTGGTCTTGAGTGACAGGTTTTTTGCCTTCCAGATTATGTTTAGCATGTTGAATGATGTCCTTGCCTTTCCAATCCTGGCTTGGACATCATCTTCCGTACCCCCTTCCACAGAAATTATGGTTCCAAGGTAAGTGAAGCTGTTTACATCCTCTAATGGGTTTTGTTCCATGGTTATGGGTGTGTTGTTCTTGCTGTTGATACGCATTACTTTGGTTTCGGATGAGTTTATTTTGAGCCCGAGCAGAGCAGCAGTTTCTTCCAGTTTTCCTGATTTTTCCTGCATCTGTTGATGTGTGTGAGCCAGTAATGCCAGGTCATCAGCGAAATCCAGATCTTCCAGCTGCTCTGTCAAGCTCCATTGTATGCCGTTTTTTTTGTTGCAGGTTGTTTCTTTCATCACCCAGTCTATGCAGAGGAGGAAAAGAAAGGGTGAGAGCAGGCACCCCTGCCGCACACCAGTCAGGACCTCGAAAGCTTCCGATATACATCCTTCATGGAGGACTTGACATCTCATCCCTTGGTAGGTGTTCCTTACGATGTTGATGATCTTTGCTGGGATCCCATAGTGGGCCATCAGTTTCCACAGCATTTCCCTATCCACGCTGTCAAAGGCTTTCTCAAAATCTGTGAAATTCACATAGACAGAAGTGTTCCATTCAATAGACTGTTCAATGATAATCCTAAGGGTGGCGATTTGGTCTCCACAGGATCGGTTGTTCCTGAAGCCAGCCTGGTTTTCCCTCAGTTTCTCATCGACCCACTTCTGGAGCCTTTCCAGCAGGATGTGGTTGAGCACCTTTCCCGGTGTTGAAAGGAGCATTATTCCTCTGTAATTTTTACATTCCCTGAGGTCTCCTTTCTTGGGGATTTTCACGATGTGGCCATCTTTCCAGTCAGATGGGACATTTTCTTTCTCCCAGATGGTTTGCATGAGGTGGTGGAGCATGCTGGTGGAGGTTTCAATGTCAGCCTTAAGAGCTTCTGCTGGGATCCCGTCTGGTCCCTCTGCTTTCCCTCCTCTTAAGGCCTTAATGGCTTTTCTGATTTCTGTCTTGGTGGGGGGGTTGCAGTTTATCTCCAACAGATTTGGGGCTGGTGGGATATCTGCTTCCAGTTGAGGAGGCTGCCTGTTGAGCAGATCTCTGAAGTGTTCAGTCCATCTGTTCAACTGTTCTTCCTTGGTTGTGAGGAGTACGCCCTGTGGGTTTTTGATTTGTGCCTGTGTGTGTCTGAATTTGCCTGTGAGCTTTTTGGTAGTTAGGTATAGGTCCTTCAGGTTGTTCTTTCCCGCTGCTTCCTCTGCCTGTTGTGCTAAATCTTCAATGTATTTCTTCTTGTCTCTCCTTACACTTCTTTTCACTTCCTTGTTTGCTGCTGCATATTCTTTCTGTGCTGCCGCCTTGGTGGCTCTGGTTTTACTTCTATTCACTGCCTCTTTTTTCTTCCTCCTCTCGATCAATTTTCTGTCTGTATCCCCGGATAGCCAGGGTTTGTTGGCTGTCTTCCTTCTCCCTACCACTTTCTCACATGTGTCTTTCCACATGGTTTTCAGACCCTTCCATATCTCCTCCACTTCATTTACAGTTTCTATTTCTAACGCTTGATACCGGTTGTGTAGTGCCACTTTGTAGAGTTCTGATGTACCTATATCCTGAAAAAGCTGTATGTTGAATTTGACCCTTCCTTCCCTGTGCTTCATGCATTTTAACTTCAGCTGGATTTTTGCTGTAAGGAGGTGGTGGTCAGATCCTGCGTCTGCTCCTCTTCTGACATCCAGCAAAGAGTGCCTAAACGTTTGGCTTATGCAGATGTGGTCAATCTGGTTTTCTGTGGTGTGGTCAGGAGACACCCAGGTGGCTTTATGGATGTTCTTGTGTTGGAATACTGACCCACCGATGACCAAGTTGTTGTCTGCACAGGCTGCTGCGAACCTCTCTCCATTTGCATTCATGGTGCCTAGTCCTTCTCTACCCATTACTGTTTCAAAGACGTTGTTATTTCCCCCTATCTTAGCGGTCATGTCTCCCATCAAGATCATGATGTCCTTTCCTTTCCTGGCCTGGAGGATGGTGTATAGATGGTTGTAGAATTGATCCTTGGTGTCATCATCAGTGTCATTGGTGGGGGCGTAGCATTGTACCACTTGGAGGTTTATTTTCTTGTGTGTGGTTTGGAATTTGGCTGTGATGATCCGTGAGTTGATGGGTTCCCAGCTGATAAGGGCCCTCTGTGCTTCTTTGGACAGCATGAACGCTACTCCCTCTGTGTGTGGTGCAGAGTCATCTGGATGTCCTGAGTAGAGTATGGTCTCTCCACTCGCCAGCTTGACCTGCCCTGACTGGAGCCACCTGGTTTCCCCCAAACCAAGGAGAGATATCCCGTACCTCTTCATCTCCTCCGCAATCACTGCTGCCTTTCCTCCAGCATACATGGTCCTCACGTTCCATGTCGCTATGGTGGTGGGACGTCTTGAGGTCAGAAGCTTCGAGCGTACAGTCTCCTTGCGGTTTTCCATGCACGCCGTCATAGTCTCTTTAGCTTGGGGCGCTGAAGAGGCTTCCTTCACAAGACGTAAGGATTTTTTAAGTTTCGTCAACGTTTTTGTAGCTATAGGTTTTTTTTACGGGATGGGGTCGCTGGCCCCAAGCCCAACCCCCATCTCTGGGGGAGGGTTTTGGAGTTGGCTCGTTAGTCCTCTTCCCACGCCTATTGTCTTCCAGGTGATGGATTGCAGCCTCATACCACGTGAGGCCAGACAGGCTGAGGGTCGTGTACAAGCTGTCTCGGCACGTCAAGCCCAACCAACTCCTGCTACTGTGTATTGGAAGCTGCACTAGGCAAGCTAACCCTACCAGCAACGCAAGACAGCGTTCAAACAAGCCCTCAAAACCCATGAACTCCTTCCTCTCTCACCTTTTATTTTTGTTTATATTTTCTTCTCTCTACTAAAACTGTATTGTATTGTGTTGTTTGTTTTGTAAAGTGTCTTTGAGCATTCGGAAAAGCGCTATATAAATCTGTATTATTATTATTATTATTATTATTATTATTATTATTATTATTGTTGTGAAGGGCCAGATTAAACCGAATATATATATTTATTATATATATATATTTAATTGTATTTGTATATTCTCTAATATTCCCTGATATCCCTTGTATATTCCTTGTACAATATGCATTGAATATCCATTCTAGCCTACTGAACATCCCATAATAGTCTCCATTCTACTATTGGTCGAGACCTTGGTGCCAGGCTGCCATACCCCTCAGACCCAGTTCAAACGTACCGCTCAACATGTACGAACAAGTCCTAGTTCCGCGTAGGAATCTGGCTACCGCACCACTAATGGGACTATTTGTTCATAGTGCGTATATATACTGCGCTACTAAAGTAGGACTTCCTTTTCAGTCCAGTTTCTTACCCTCCAATAGAGTCACAGACGTAAAGCCTCCCCGCGACGCCACGTGTGGGAGTAAGGCCAAGTTCGGCTTACCATCGGTATTGAGACATCGTGTATATTAATATTTGAATAGTCATATTTGGCACTATATCGTCGAGTTGGACGTAGTCTATTAAGCTAATAATAGTCTGTTAATATATAGTGCTTCGTGCGGTTAGAATACTACCGTAGTCAGCACCCCATCGTTTCGGGCAGAAAACTGGCTGTTTATCCAGGATGATCGACCCCATGTGAAGCTGCACCCGAGGAGCCCCAGAGCCGACGAGCGAGTGGACCTGTATACCGGATTATTCTACCGACGACAGCCCGCCTTCCCAGGCACGGATTATGCTTTGTATACGTTGATTATTCCATGGATAAAGACCCCCGACACTGCCGTGTGTTGGAACCCCCCCCCCTGGAGAGGACGCAAGGTGAGGAGACGCTCTGCAAGACGAGGTCGCTTCACGTCTCTCCTCCGTGGACCGGAGGACGCCGGCCCACAAAGAGTCCACCTGCTTTCATCTGTGGTCCAAGGATCGCCGGCGCATTGAACGGCACTACAGTGGGTTCACCTGGGATACCCTTGGCCGGATGAGGCAGCCGGATTCTACCCCCCCCCCCCCCTTCCTACTCCTGTCGGCTTACAAGCGACCGGATTAACCCCCCCTAGTGTATCCAGTATATAATCATTAAAGTATCATTGCTTTTATTCCTTAACTATTCCAGGTCGTATATGTACCACCTGCGCCTTCAGAGATTGGACATTCTCTATTGATATACCGACGAATACTCTTGCCATAAAAGTGCATACTAATTCCCATTCATAAATGTGATTGATTTTATTAAGTGCTTGCTCTACACACCATCGCTGTGTAGAAATAAAGACCTATTTCTAATTCGTACATTTGTGTTGGATCCGTTTCATCTACGTGACAGTGTTCATCATAATATATTTATGCCGAGTACTGGGTGGCCGAATATTAAGTACAAAGGTAGTGGTAGTAAGTATCATATCTAGTAATACAGTCAGGGAATTGTACCCCTCAGTTACAATTGGTCCTTCGAGCCGGATGGTAATTAGTGTAATATTAATATAGTGTTATTAATATTGAAATGGCCTATGATGAACACTCCACGAAACGATCCTCCTAACCAACGCCCACAGCGCGAACGACGGCTCCCTCAGTACTTAGAGGCTTACGCTGTCAGTCAACAACCTAGTCTTCTACTAACAGTAAACGCGGTAAAACTAGAAAGTAAAAGTATGTCTAACCCCAACGCCCAGACTACCCCGACCATAGAGGCCCCTACGGGTTCTAATGTAACTGACCAAGATCACGGTGGGGACCAGTGGGAACCAGACATGACTTCACACCCCGCCAGTACTGAAGAAGTAGTCCCCGATGAGTCCCGGGAGGAATACAACGCTACCGAGACAGAACTCGGCACGGAAGAAGACGGGGAGAGCACCGTGGAGATAGAGCTCCAAGGCTCCGCAAGGAGTACCCCGAGGGAAGGCTCCCCTATACAACCGCCTTCCCCCAGCGAGGCAGAGAGGACCCTACAGCAGGCCTTCCTCATCAGCCTGAACGCCGCTGCTGAACGCGACCGACTGCAGATCCAGCAGCGGAGCGAAGAAGAGCATATACGTCTAGAAATAAGACGCATTCAGAGGGAAGAGAATGTGGCCCGAGACCGAGCAGACAGCCAGCGAGCAGCTGCTGGTGCTCTACGGGACGCAGAGCGCGACAGACAGCAAGCGCAACTAATAGAACAGCTGATCAGACGGACAACACCCTCTCCCTCCGCCAGAGGCTCCAGGAACTCGTCTAGACACACCTCCAGGGCGGCATCCCCTAGCCGAGTAAACAACCCTGAACTTGACCAACAGACGAGGTCTATACCCCCCACAGACCACCTCCCCCCACCGGTCCAAGCGAGACCTAGCAACCGGGAAGGAGCAGCATATCCTGTGGAGAGGCTAAACCAGAGACTACAAGCACTGGATGACCTAACTGAAGACGAAGAGGAAGAGGAGGAGAACCACGCCCGACGACAGCACAGTACTCTACCGGACCAGGAGGTCCGGTACAGCCCAGGCTATACTCCCGCGGAGCTGCGCTACAGACCCCCGACTCTATACCCGGGTGAGCATGACGCACGACCCGCACCGAGGAACAGCACCTGGACAAGCGGGCCATGGTACACTGCCGGTACCAGCCCATACCAAGGAGCGGGAGGAGACTCGCCTAGGAGGCCTCTCCCCCAACGCTCGCCGATGTATCCACAGTCAGCGTCATACATTGGCACGCCTATGGTACCCGACTTCACCCAAGAGAACCGGGCCCAGTATACAGAACTCCGCATGTGTCTGGAGACCATGTTGGTGGATGTATTGGATGAACGCCATAAATACGCCATCCTACTGAAGCACTTAAAGGTACCCCGCGCACATAATATAGCGCTCGCCTACGCGACTTCCACCACCCCATACACAGCAGCGCTGGTAGCATTGGACCAGAGGTATGGGCGCATATGGGATTACGTGATCCAGGAGATCCGACACATCGACCGCTTACCCCCAGCAATAGACAATCGAGCACTGGACGACCTGTCCATCAGAGTGCAGTCCCTGGTAGGGATGTTGGGAGCGCAGAGAGAGAAGGGGAGGCATGAACTTTACGCCAACTCAAATGTGGAAAGGATCTTGGAGAAGCTGCCGCCCGCTCGACAGGAGCGTTTTAGGCGGCAGAGAGACCACCGAGACCCGAATGGCCCCGAACCGAACCTCCTCGATCTAGCAGACTTCCTGGCGAGAGAAGTCAGCAGCCTACGGCTAGATACATTCGGACGGAGCACCCCTGGCTCCAGAGAAGGAACCAGACGACTAAATGATGGAAGAAGATCGGTGACTGTGATGCACCAATCGGAGTCAGTACCGAGCAGCAGGAGCCACAGTACCCCCTCCAGAACGGAGAAGTGGAAGATAGTGTGCCCCTACTGTGAGAAAGAACACTGGCTAGCGCAATGTGACTCCTTCCCCAAGCTGAACGCGGAGGAAGCAAGTCAATGGATAAAGTCCAACAAGCGCTGTTTTCGCTGTGCGCGCTCACACATGGCAGCCGAATGCCGCTTAAAGAAAAGGTGCACCAAGTGCGATGGAGCCCATCTGGACATACTTCACGACAGTAACAGACGGCGCCCTCCACCCGCACCATCCAGCAGCAAAGCGAGCGTCATGTACATCGATCCCGCCAGCAGCAGTGGAGCCCGAGTACTCCTAAAAGTAGTGCGTGTGACACTAAGCTACCAGAATAAAGTCCTGGACACTTACGCCGTCCTCGATGACGGGTCAGAGAAGACCCTGCTGCTCGCCTCCGCTGCGGCCCAGCTAGGGCTGCGGGGAAGCGAAACCCAAATGACAATTCGGACAATAAGACGAGATTTGAAGACGATAAAGGGCGAGAATGTCTCATTCTCTATCGCAGCAAGCGGCCAGCCTGAGCGACGGTACCAGATTACAGACGCTTTCACCAGCCAAGAAATAGGACTGTCGCGGTACACATACCCCGTCGCCAAGCTGATGGAGAAATATGTACATCTGCGCAAGTTACCGATCCCGCTCATAGACAATGCTATGCCGACCCTGTTGATAGGCTCCGACCATGCAGACCTCATTGTCCCGATAGACCGGGTTCATACCGGACCCCGAGGCTGTCCTGCAGCAGTCGAGACCCGTTTGGGATGGACTCTCCAAGGCCCGCTCGCCAAATCTCTCAACCGAAGTACAGCCACTAGATGTCTCCACTCCCGAGTCACAGAGGGAGAAACCGCACTCCTGCAACACGTAGAGCGGCTATGGACCTTGGAACAAATGCCCTTTAAGAACGGAAAGAAAGACATTCGCTCTAAAGATGACATTTACGCCATTCACCTCCTCGAGACAGGGACCAAGAGAGTCCCGGTCAACGGCGTGTTGAGATACGCCACGCCACTCCTGCGGCGAGAAGGAATGCCTACTTTCCACGCCAAGACAGACGCCACAGAACGGTACCTGCTGAACACGGAGCGGCGCTTAGCCAAGAACCCCGCCCAAGAGAGTGTATACCGCGCTGAGATTGAGAAGCTCATCACAGCGGGACACGTCACAAAGATGGACATTAAAGAGGCTGACCAGACCACTGAATCGTGGTACGTGCCTCACCACAAGGTCCATCACAACAGTAAAGACCGCATAGTATTTAACTGCAGCTACCAGATCGGATCCCAAAATCTGAATAAAGAGTTACTGCCCGGTCCCACACTCGGCCCCTCCCTACTCGGCGTTCTACTCCGCTTCCGCCAGGAAAAGGTGGCCATCAGCGGGGACATTAAAGGAATGTTCCTGCAGGTGAGATTAGTAGAGGAGGACAAGCCCCTGTTACGGTTCCTATGGAGAGAGAAGCCAGGAGATGAGCACCCAGCCATCTACCAATGGGAAGTCCTCCCCTTCGGAACGACGTGCAGCCCCTGCTGTGCTACATTTGCACTACAGAAACATGTAGCAGAGGACCCAGCAGCGGACGAAGAAGTCCGACACAGCGTAAAGAACAGCTTCTACGTAGACAACTGTCTACAAAGCCTTTCAACCCAGGAAGAAGCCGAGGCTCTCCTGATTAAACTCCGCGCCTCATTGATCAAAGGCGGCTTTGATCTCAGGCAGTGGGCCAGCAGCGATCCGCAAGTACTGCGCAGCCTCTCCTCCGAGGACAAGGCAGCCAGCAGCGAGACCTGGATGGCTACAATCCCGGGAGAAGCCCAGGAGATGACCCTGGGATTGGTGTGGCGATTCAAAACAGATTCGCTTCACTACAGACACAAGCCCCTGACTACGGAGCAGGGAAGGCCGGCGGCAGCGCCGACCACCAGACGGAGTGTGTACACAACACTCGCCCGACAATATGACCCGCTAGGATGTATTCTACCGTACACCACCAGGGCAAAAATTATCGTACGAGCATTGTGGGACAAGGACCAGGGCTGGGACGACCCCATTCCCGCACATCTTGCATCCACCTGGAGAGAGTGGGAGATGGAGCTCCACTCACTCCCAGGCGTTAATATGCGCCGAAGCTACTTCCCACCCACGGTGAGGCCAGAGACATGTAAAATGGACTTACACGTCTTCAGTGACGCCTCAGAGGTCGCATACGGATCAGTAGCCTACTTGCGGGCCCAAGAAAAGGGGGGAGAGATCTACACAGCATTTGTCCTCGCCCGCTCGAGAATAGCCCCACGCAAGCAACAATCTATCCCACGTCTAGAGCTCTGCGCAGCCCTAGCCGGAGCGCACCTAGCCACGCTCATCCAATGTGAGCTCACCATACCGGTGTCTAGAACAATCCTGTGGTCAGATTCCACGACAGTACTCGCCTGGATCAAATCGGACTCATGCAAGTACAAAGTCTTCGTGGGAGTCAGAGTCACCGAGATTCAAGACTTAACCGAAGAGTTAACCGGAGAAACAGAGTGGCGCTACGTTGATACAAAACAGAACCCAGCTGACGTCATCACCCGGGGGATGCCCCTGGATGACCTCACCCGTCACAATGCTTACAGTGACGGCCCCGCATTCCTAAGACTCCCGGAAGGACAGTGGCCCATGCCTATCCCGAGGGAAGCAAGTCCAGAGGAGGTGGAAAATAAGAAGTCTGTGTTCTGTGGATTGAGCACCGTAGCCTCCACCGACCCTAACATAGACGATTGCACGTCCATAGAGAGTGCACAACAAAGAACATTCCTGCGGTACCACCCGGAGTGCAAGTCCCCCGCTGATATGTCAGCAGCTAACTACGAGGAAGCAGAATTGCGTCTACTGCAGCGAGCCCAGAGAGACTCGTTCCCCGATGAATTGGCCTGTCTACAGGGAGGAAAGCCCGTCCCATCTGACAGCAGATTAATTCATCTGGCCCCCGAGAGCGACGCTCATACCCTCATCAGAGTGGGTGGTCGCCTACGCAGAGCCCCCAATCTACCGGATGACATTAAATACCCGATCGTATTGAACAGCCGACACAAGGTCACAGAGCTGATTATAAAGAAATACGATGAGGATGTACATCACGCAGGAGCAGAAAGAGTCTTCGCGGAAATCAGACGTCGTTACTGGATCCTACAAGGAAGAGAGGCGGTACGACGCTTCCAGCGAACATGTCTAGACTGCCGCAAGTGGCGCGCGCAGCCCAGCATACCAAGGATGGCTGACCTTCCTCCATGTCGCCTCCGAATCGGTGACAAGCCATTCCACTCAACGGGTATGGACTGCTTTGGCCCGCTGCACATAAAGAAAGGAAGAGGAACCGAGAAGCGGTGGGGTATTGTATTCAAATGCATGACCACCAGAGCGATACACATCGAGCTTCTCCCGACCATGAGCACAGACTCATTCCTTATGGCCTTCCGTAGATTCACATCACGGAAAGGAAGACCGTCTACACTATTGTCCGATCATGGGACAAACTTCAAAGGCGGCGAAAGAGAGCTGAGAGAGAGCTTCCAAGCTATGGGCCCAGAACTTAAGACCCACCTCGCTCCAGCACAGGTTGATTTCCAATTCAACCCCCCAAACGCACCCCACTTCGGTGGCACTTGGGAACGAGAAGTGCGCTCCATAAAGACAGCCCTGTACGCAGTACTTGGGGCCCAGACTGTGGCGGAAGAAGTCCTAATGACAGTCCTCACGGAGATTGAGGGAGTACTTAACTCGAAGCCCCTCAGATATGTCTCCAGTGATGTGGCGGATATCGACCCAGTTACCCCCAACACACTCCTGATGGGGCGGCTAGATCCTGCATTACCCCAGACAATGTACCGGCCTGAAGAAGCGAACGGCCGACGAATGTGGAGGTACAGTCAAGTATTAGCCGACAAGTTTTGGAGCAGTTTCCTACTGCACTACCTACCGTCTCTACAGACCCGCCAGAAGTGGGTAAAGGAGAGAGACAATTTGACAGAAGGAACAGTCGTCATGATTATTGATCAATCACTGCCCAGAGCTATGTGACCGGCCGGCCGCGTAAGCAAAGTGATCACCGGTGCCGACGGCAAGGTCCGAGCAGCTGAAGTGCTCGTCCAGGGTCGCACTTACACCCGTCCCGTGGCGAGGCTCATAGAACTGCCCCGACTCCCAGACACAATCGATGATGACCATGACCCTATAACCCTATGACTTTGTGAAGTTGACTGACCCCTACAGCAAACCCTTATGTGTAAATAGACAACGCGATTAATCTGTCTCTGTTTAACTGATTAGGTCTGGGACCAATCAGGGGGTGGCTGTTGTGAAGGGCCAGATTAAACCGAATATATATATTTATTATATATATATATTTAATTGTATTTGTATATTCTCTAATATTCCCTGATATCCCTTGTATATTCCTTGTACAATATGCATTGAATATCCATTCTAGCCTACTGAACATCCCATAATAGTCTCCATTCTACTATTGGTCGAGACCTTGGTGCCAGGCTGCCATACCCCGCAGACCCAGTTCAAACGTACCGCTCAACATGTACGAACAAGTCCTAGTTCCGCGTAGGAATCTGGCTACCGCACCACTAATGGGACTATTTGTTCATAGTGCGTATATATACTGCGCTACTAAAGTAGGACTTCCTTTTCAGTCCAGTTTCTTACCCTCCAATAGAGTCACAGACGTAAAGCCTCCCCGCAACGCCACGTGTGGGAGTAAGGCCAAGTTCGGCTTACCATCGGTATTGAGACATCGTGTATATTAATATTTGAATAGTCATATTTGGCACTATATCGTCGAGTTGGACGTAGTCTATTAAGCTAATAATAGTCTGTTAATATATAGTGCTTCGTGCGGTTAGAATACTACCGTAGTCAGCACCCCATCGTTTCGGGCAGAAAACTGGCTGTTTATCCAGGATGATCGACCCCATGTGAAGCTGCACTCGAGGAGCCCCAGAGCCGACGAGCGAGTGGACCTGTATACCGGATTATTCTACCGACGACAGCCCGCCTTCCCAGGCACGGATTATGCTTTGTATACGTTGATTATTCCATGGATAAAGACCCCCGACACTGCCGTGTGTTGGAACCCCCCCCCCTGGAGAGGACGCAAGGTGAGGAGACGCTCTGCAAGACGAGGTCGCTTCACGTCTCTCCTCCGTGGACCGGAGGACGCCGGCCCACAAAGAGTCCACCTGCTTTCATCTGTGGTCCAAGGATCGCCGGCGCATTGAACGGCACTACAGTGGGTTCACCTGGGATACCCTTGGCCGGATGAGGCAGCCGGATTCTACCCCCCCCCCCTTCCTACTCCTGTCGGCTTACAAGCGACCGGATTAACCCCCCCTAGTGTATCCAGTATATAATCATTAAAGTATCATTGCTTTTATTCCTTAACTATTCCAGGTCGTATATGTACCACCTGCGCCTTCAGAGATTGGACATTCTCTATTGATATACCGACGAATACTCTTGCCATAAAAGTGCATACTAATTCCCATTCATAAATGTGATTGATTTGATTAAGTGCTTGCTCTACACACCATCGCTGTGTAGAAATAAAGACCTATTTCTAATTCGTACATTTGTGTTGGATCCGTTTCATCTACGTGACAGTGTTCATCATAATATATTTATGCCGAGTACTGGGTGGCCGAATATTAAGTACAAAGGTAGTGGTAGTAAGTATCATATCTAGTAATACAGTCAGGGAATTGTACCCCTCAGTTACAATTATTATTATTATTATTATTATTATTATTATTATTATTATTATTATTATTATTATTATTATTATTATTATTATTATTATTATTATTATTATTATTATTATTATTATTATTATTATTATTATTATTATTATTATTATTATTATTATTATTATTATTATTATTATTATTATTATTATAATAGAGCGCTTGCTTTGATCTGTAACGTTATACGGCTACATTTACCTCTAGAGCCTTCTTTCCCTCCTTCACGTGGAGTTAAAACTTAGTGAAAGTGAAACCAAAAAATAGCTGTATTTAAAATTGAATTTTTTTATTTGAATGTGAGCACCGATATGTGAAAATGAACTAAATGGGTTTTATTTCTATAAAAAAATTTTTTTAAAGCTTACACTGGTGGGGGTGGTGGGCACGTAATGTACTCGTTGGAGCCTGAATAACACAGAATAGCACCAGGATCACTGGCTACACGGCAGGCCTACACACATGCTCTTCTTCCTGTGGGGAATGTGCACAGGCAGCAGCTGAATCAAAAGAATATCCAAACATGATCAAAGTATATCTGCCTTAGGCTCCTGGGCCCTCATTCATCAACGTGGACGTAGAATATGTTCTATTTCCACACGTAAGCACAGAATGTAGAATCAGTGCACGCACAGAAAAATCGGGATTCATCAACCGTGCGTACACAGGTCCTATGCTCCTCCGTGTTGATGAATACCACTTTGTTCTACCGTCAATGCTCGTGCATGATTATCCATATATGGTCATGAAAGTGATGAAACACCCCCCATGGGATGTGAAATAATGGACTGACCCGAGCGGAACTCTGAGAAACTTCACGGAGATTGTTCACTGCTGTCGAACCAAGAAGACACAACGCGTGTTATGGGATAAATAAAAGGCGGACTTGTAAACGGTGATGTCAGATATCAACGGCTCCCTAAGACCATTGCTGCAATTCTGCCTGGACAGCTCAAAATACTAATAAAGACCGTTCGTTGACCACTGTTTGGCGTTGGTGGTGTGTCATTATAACCGTGCTGTAATATGAATGCCTTTATTAGTTGTGTTCGATTGGCTATATGATTTTTAGAGGCATCTATTTTGTTGTCGGTATTACCTATAGCCTATATGAATTACATATAATAGCAGCCATAGCCTACATTATGCAACAGTAACTTGCGCATACCAGTGTATGCGACGGACCAGTGTATACCTTATATCATATCATATTCATATAATAGTTTACTCTATCAGCATACCAGCATGTAATATGTTCTTTGTTAGAACTCAACTCGTTATTATTTTGCACATAGATTGCAGAAATACGGGAACGTTTTGATTTACATTAAAAGGCTTTGACATTGTAAAACTAAATACGTGGAATTCTGTAAGCATAATACAAGTCATATCACCCACACGATATGCTCTGTGTCCAGAGCATGTATGCTTTTCATTCATTTAAGACACATTATTGCAAGGGTTTTGTAATACACATACACCCTGGTGTCATTGCAATGCGTTTTTTATTCTTTCTTATACAGTAAAAAGGGGGAAGAACACTATATCGTGGGTGTTCATATGACTTGTATTCTGCTAACAGCTTCGAAATGCCACTTGTTTCGTTTAACGTAAAGCCTTTTAAATATAATCAAAATGTTCCCGTGTTTCTGCGCTCTGTGCGCAAAATAATAACGAGTTGAGCTACGCGGAGCGCAGTCAGTCAGTACACCCCATATATTCCGATAACGCTATATAAACCATGCTGCATTAATTCTGAGAGAAAGATCTATTATTCCAAATGCTATTTATAGGGTTTTGACCATAATTACACTACTGTTGCTATTTTACAATGAACTATAATGAATTACGGTTCATACAGAACATGCCGGTGTTGAAACTAATGCACAGAAGCTCATTTCCTTGTTGTAATAATATATTCTACCACTGGGCGTCAGCTAAGTGTGCTCCGAGCTGTGCGTAAATGTAAGCACGGAGTCAAGTTCAAGTTGAAATTGATGAATCCCACTCTTTGCTTAGAAATGGTCGTACGCACAGGTTAAGCACAAATCTGTGCGTAAGACACGTTGATGAATGAGGGCCCTGGAGTCTTGATGTTCTTTTGAAGAAAACACTTGGGTCAAACAGGATCTGTTGCAAAAAGGTTTATTTGTGCTTCACAAAAGTTTGACAACAAATACCGGTAATTGACCAACCTGAGACAGCCCGGAACTAACTCTGCTTAGTTCGCTGACGCTCTTTTTATGCTTAGCGATGCCCCTCCTTTACTGGAATAAACCAACCCACTGTTTAACCTCTTAAGCGTTGGACGGCCCGCCCTCATCTGTCGGCTTCAGGCTGTGTTATTGTCGATCAACCAACACACCGCCGTTTGAATGACACCATACTCGACCTATTACGTGCTTACAATTTCGGGTTATAAGACCAAACAGCCAACGAGCGTCCGTTTAGAAGAAGTGACCACGTCCGGTTCCGCCTCCCGGTGAACAGACCAGTCACCTCTGATGGTGAAAATGATTGACCGTTTTTTGTAGCCAATGAACTTCTGGAGATGACGATGCCTTCCATGAGGGATGTTTACTATGATAAAGTGAGAGAAGAAGTAGAATAAAGGAGAATACTCATGAAAATGCATTGATCCGAATTATTTTAAATGTAATTAATAAATTACTCTGGGACAGGCGTTTTATGCTAAACGTGCTCGATGCTTAAGAGGTTAAACAATGCACTGATCATAATCCTGTTGTCATGCTGGGTGTATCCGGACATGTCTGGACATGTCAAATCCAACGCCCTGCTCTTACCCGTATTTATAGTACTCGGTACAGCCTGGCACGGTAGCTAAAGGTTCATTGCAATCAAAATTACTTTAGAAACTCTTTACGGTGGATAAAATGAACCACAACGCAGCGTTTTTTTCCCGATTCGTTCTCATGACGCGTGTTGGAATCATTTTTATTCAGCGTTGCGATCTCCACTGGGACACGGATGGTAACGCATGAGTTATTTTCTGCTTCTCTGTTCTGTTTACGCTTCGAGTCTATGTTTTCCTCCTGCTCAGCACCACGAAGTGCATTGACTGCTATGTAAATACACACTCACAACAAAGAGAGCCATGCATAATTATGTTAAATGATGTGGTCTCTTCATTTTGGCACACTGTGCAAGATTTCAGTTTCCTGATGATATAGGGTAAATGAGTAGGCAAGATTAATTGGAAGGAGCAATGCATTATGTATGTCGCTTCATAGGCTACAGTTCCTATTCATTCATTGTCATTTCACTTCTACACGCTATGCAAATACATTGTTAAATTATGCATTTAATAATTAAGATAAAGGGTGGCCGGGTAGTGCAGCGGACTAAGCATCTGTCTACCACCACAGAGACAGTGGGATCGAATCCAGCTGTGGTGCCTCCGGGTTGGCCGACCGTCCATACTGACACAATTGGCAGTGTTAGAGGGTGGGAGGCCCGACGAGGGTGGGTCCTGGTCGTTGTAAACAGCGACTCCTACAGTTCGGTCGGGGCGCCTGCACAGCGAGGGAAGGATCTGGAAGAGGTAGTGTGACCTTCCACACGTTACACTCTCCCAGTGAGAGTCCGCGCTGCCAGGTGAAAAGAAGCGGTGGGCTGGCTACACATGTGTCGGAGGAAGCATGTGATAGTCTCAGCCTCCCAGACCGACGGTAGGGGGTAGAGTGCGCAACGACCAGGAAGGGGATTGGGAATTGGCATAACGACTAACATTGGGAGGGGAGAAAAACGGAAAAAGAAAGAGGAAAAAGATCATTAAAAAAAGAATAATAATAAGTTTGATTGATTGAAACTTTTATTAACAGATTGTAGAATGGGTAGAATACAGTAAGGCTCAATACACACAATTGTTAAGGGGATGCAGAACAGAGGATCTAGCCCTAGGTCTACATAATAATTATTTTAGGAGATTTGTTTATCTTGTACTTTTTTCAGCTCCTTGTCACTTCAGTTGAAATAAAGCCTAACTTTATTTTACTGCCTTTCTGAACCACCAGGCAGCTGACGAGGTAAATTACTGAAAAATCATCAAAGGATTAAGAAATGTTTGTCTTAATAATGCTGTATATACAGAGTACCGAGGCGACCCCGACTTTGGGAACCCCTGATGTAGACATCCTTGTCATCTGGGAACTGTCCATCTGTTAACAACTTATTTGACAGGAATGAGAAAATGTCTTGTTACACCTGGCGCAACTAACTCCTCGTCAACAGAAATATCTCTACTTGACGTGTATTGTGTCTAGCACAATAAAAGCTTTCCCATAGAGCTCTGCATAATGTTTGAAGTGCTGCATTCTCAGCTTATTTGATGATGATGATGATTTGATTTGAAGTCTTTATTTCGAACATGCAATGAATACAACAAACAATAACAAAAAAGAAAAACAACTCAATCTGCATGTTCGAAAAGGAGTAGGAAGAAGTATACACTTATTTAATCCTACCCCTTTTCCACTACTCAAATGAGTGTACTATTTTAAACATAGAAAAGAAAAGAAAAGAAAAGAAAAAAAAATATATATATATATGCAAAACAAAAAACAAAAACTATATATGTATAAAATAAAATAAAATAGAAACAAAATAAAAATGTAAACACCCGTGAATATCAAGTCCCTTCTTCATCCCTGTACCTTGTGAACATAATTTCCTTATACATCAGTTTGAATTGTCTCATGTTTGGACATTGCTTTAACACCACATTCAGACTGTTCCACAGTTTCACTCCACATATTGAGATGCAGTGTTTTCTCATGGTAGTGCGTACGTTTAGCACCTTTAAATTGTGTTCTCCCCTCAGATTATAACACCCCTCCCTATCAAAGAACAATTCTTGAATGTTTCTTGGAAGTGCATGACTTTTTGCTTTATACATTAATTGTGCCGTTTTAAGATAATTTAACTTCAATGTCTTTGACTCCAGAAACAATATGTTAGTGTGATCACGATAACCTGCAATGTGAACTATCCTTATGGCCCTTTTTTGGAGTATAAAAAGTGGTTGTAGTGTAGACTTATAATTGTTTCCCCAGACTTCAGCACAGTAATTTAAATATGGTAAAACTAGTGAACAGTAGAGAATGTAGAGTGATTTTCTATCCAGGATGTGCTTTACTTTACTCATGACTGAAATGCTTCGTGAGAGTTTAGATTGGACATGTTTTATGTGAGGTTTCCAACAGATTTTATGGTCTATTATTACACCTAGGAATTTATTTTCATAAACTCTTTCAATAATCACATCATTTATTTTAACTTGTACCTGAGTATCCAATCTACAGTTTCCAAACAACATAATTTTAGTTTTGCTCAAGTTCAATGATAATTTGTTTCTATCAAACCATTCCTTCAATTTCTTCATTTCAGATGTGATGACCTCTAAAAGCTGCTGGACATTCTCACCAGAAAAAAAAAAGATTAGTGTCATCCGCAAATAAAATACATTTAAATATATTGGATACTTTACATATCTCGTTAATGTACAAGATGAACAGTTTTGGACCCAACACTGACCCCTGGGGGACACCACAAGCAATGTCCAAACATTCAGATTTATAATCTCTCATTGTCACAAATTGTTGTCTTTTATTTAGATAGCTTCTTACCCAGTCCAATACTACCCCCCTGATCCCATATCTCTCCAATTTCCTGATTAATATATCATGATTAATAGTATCAAATGCTTTTTTTAGGTCAATGAATACTCCAGCTACATGTTTTTTTTGATCTATGGAATTTGTGATTTTTTCAATGAGTTCTATTAACGCTAGTGATGTTGACCGGTGTGTTCTGAATCCATACTGGCTATCGGTGAGTAAATTATGTTTATCAATGAATTTATCTAATCTGTTGTTGAAGAGTTTTTCTAATATTTTTGAAAACTGAGGAAGTAGAGAAACAGGCCTATAATTTGTGAAGTGGTGTTTATCTCCAGTCTTGAACAGAGGTATGACTTTTGCTATTTTCATTTTATTCGGAAATCGACCAGTTTTGAATGACAAATTGCAGATGTGCGTGAGTGGTTTTGAAATCCCAATAATGACATTTTTTACTATTTTCATATCTATTTCATTACTGTCTGTAGATGTCTTGTTTTTACATTTATTAGTAGTTTCTATAATTTCATTTTCATCTACCGCTTCCAGAAACATTGAACTAGGATTTCTTTCAATGTAATTGTCTTTTATGTCTTCAGGAGTCACTGGATCTGGGATTTTTCCCGCTAATTCTGGTCCAATATTTACAAAAAATGTATTAAAGTTGTTAACCACATCATCCATATTGCTAATAGTTTGATCCTCTTCCATAAAATACTGAGGATAGTTTATTTGTCTTGATCCATTCCTGATAATACCATTTAATATCTTCCAAACACCTTTAATATTATATTTGTTGTTATCTAATATTCTACTATAATGATCCTTCTTACATCTTCTCATAATATTAGTCAACTTGTTTTTATATTTCTTATATTTATTTTCTGCCTCTTTAGTTCTATGTTTTATAAATTCTCTATATAGTGTATTTTTCTTTTTACATGCATTCTGTAATCCCCTTGTGATCCATGGGCTGTCTGAGTGTTTATGTTTACTGCTATATTCTTTTATTGGACAATGTTTTCATGTTTGATGAAAAGTGCTATACAAATACAGTTTATTATTATTATTATTACAATCCTTTTGTGTGTCGTCCCCCCCCCCCCGTACCGGCCCATAGTAACGTTATTCTCGTGAGTGAGTGTTTTGCCAAACAATATGGTGCAATGACACACTATATATTTACAATTAATAAATAGGTATAGCCTACCTATCATTTTGGACTAAATACAGTTGTTCTTTAACCTTCAATGGCTCCCAAAATCTGATCTGCATTGGGCTCCTTCCACTCTCCTTCCTCTATCTGCATTGGGCCCCTCCCACTCTCCTCTCTATATCTGCATTTGGCTCCTCCCACTATCATCCCTATATCTGTATTGGGCTCCTCCCACTCTCCTCCTTCTATCTGCATTGGGCTCCTCCCACTATCCACTCTCTATCTGCATTGAGCTCCTCCCACTCTCCTCCATCTATCTGCATTGGGCTCCTCCCACTCTCCTCCATCTATCCGCATTGGGCTCCTCCCACGCTCATCCCTATATCTGCATTGGGCTCCTCCCACTATCCTCCCTCTATCTGCATTGGGCTCCTCCCACTCTCCTCCCTATAGCTCCTCTGCATTGGGCTCCTCCCACTCTCCCCCCTATATCTGCTCTGCATTGGGCTCCTCCCATTCTCCCTCATCTAGCTGCTCTGCATTGGGCTCCTCCCACTCTCCCTCCTCTATCTGCTCTGCATTGGGCTCCTCCCACTCTCCTCCCTATATCTGCATTGGGCTCCTCCCACTCTCCTCCCTCTATCTGCATTTGGCTCCTCCCACTATCCTCCCTATATCAGCATTGGGCTCCTCCCACTAGCCTCCCTCTATCTTTATTGGGCTCCTCCCACTCTCCTCCCTCTATCTGCATTGGGCTCCTCCCACTCTCCTCCCTCTATCTGCATTGAGCTCCTCCCACTATCATCCCTCTATCTGCATTGGGCTCCTCCCACTATCCTCCCTCTATCTGCATTGGGCTCCTCCCACTATCATCCATATATCTGCATTGGGCTCCTCCCACTATCCTCCCTCTATCTGCATTGGGCTCCTCCCACTATCATCCATCTATCTGCAGTGGGCTCCTCCCACTATCCTCCCTATATCAGCATTGGGCTCCTCCCACTATCCTCCCTCTATCTGCATTTGGCTCCTCCCACTATCATCCCTATATCTGTATTGGGCTCCTCCCACTCTCCTCCTTCTATCTGCATTGGGCTCCTCCCACTATCCACTCTCTATCTGCATTGAGCTCCTCCCACTCTCCTCCATCTATCTGCATTGGGCTCCTCCCACTCTCCTCCATCTATCCGCATTGGGCTCCTCCCACGCTCATCCCTATATCTGCATTGGGCTCCTCCCACTATCCTCCCTCTATCTGCATTGGGCTCCTCCCACTCTCCTCCCTATAGCTCCTCTGCATTGGGCTCCTCCCACTCTCCCCCCTATATCTGCTCTGCATTGGGCTCCTCCCATTCTCCCTCATCTATCTGCTCTGCATTGGGCTCCTCCCACTCTCCCTCCTCTATCTGCTCTGCATTGGGCTCCTCCCACTCTCCTCCCTATATCTGCATTGGGCTCCTCCCACTCTCCTCCCTCTATCTGCATTTGGCTCCTCCCACTATCCTCCCTATATCAGCATTGGGCTCCTCCCACTAGCCTCCCTCTATCTTTATTGGGCTCCTCCCACTCTCCTCCCTCTATCTGCATTGGGCTCCTCCCACTCTCCTCCCTCTATCTGCATTGAGCTCCTCCCACTATCATCCCTCTATCTGCATTGGGCTCCTCCCACTATCCTCCCTCTATCTGCATTGGGCTCCTCCCACTATCATCCATATATCTGCATTGGGCTCCTCCCACTATCCTCCCTCTATCTGCATTGGGCTCCTCCCACTATCATCCATCTATCTGCAGTGGGCTCCTCCCACTATCCTCCCTATATCAGCATTGGGCTCCTCCCACTATCCTCCCTCTATCTGCATTGGGATCCTCCCACTATCATCCCTCTATCTGCATTGGGCTCCTCCCACTATCCTCCCTCTATCTGCATTCGGCTCCTCCCACTCTCCTCCCTCTATCTGCATTGGGCCCCTCCCACTATCCTCCCTATAACTGCATTGGGCTCCTCCCACTCTCCTCCCTCTATCTGCATTGGGCTCCTCCCACTCTCCTCCCTCTATCTGCATTGGGCTCCTCCCAATATCCCCCCTATATCTGCATTGGGCTCATCCCACTCTCCTCCCTCTATCTACATTGGGCTCCTCCCACTCCCCTCCATCTATCTGTATTGGGCTCCTCCCACTCTCCATATATCTACATTGGGCTCCTCCCACTATCATCCCGATGTCTGTATTGGGCTCCTCCCACTATCCTCCATGTATCTGCATTGGGCTCCTCCCACTAGCCTCCCTATATCTGTATTGGGCTCCTCCCACTATCCTCCCTCTATCTGTATTGGGCTCCTCCCACTATCCTCCCTCTATCTGCATTGGGCCCCTCCCACTCTCCTCCCTCTATCTGCATTGGGCTCCTCCCACTCCCCTCCATATATCTGCATTGGGCCCCTCCCACTCTCCTCCCTCTATCTGCATTGGGCTCCTCCCACTCCCCTCCCTATATCTGCATTGGGCTCATCCCACTCTCCATATATCTACATTGGGCTCCTCCCACTATCCCCCCTATATCTGCATTGGGCTCCTCCCACTCTCCTCCCTCTATCTGCATTGGGCTCCTCCCACTCTCCTCCCTCTATCTGCATTGGGCTCCTCCCACTATCCTCCCTATATCTGCATTGGGCTCCTCCCACTATCATCCCTATATCTGCATTGGGCTCCTCCCACTCTCCTCCCTCTATCTGCATTGGGCTCCTCCCACTCTCCTCCCCCTAGCTGCTCCGCCCTCCTCACCCAACTTGGTGACACGTGTTCCTAGACTGCATCACGATACGTCTCACAGCATCATTCAGGGTCGTCTCTCTGTCCCTCGTCCCAGTGCCTGTGTGTCATGTGACACAGGGTGATGATGTCACTGGGCAGGGACACGCATGACAGGGGGCACGCTGTCTTCTGTACAGTGTTGACATGTTCATGTATTCGAGGCGGCCAGATTGAGTTTGTTGCCTAGTCGGAGCACGTTTTCCCTCTCGTCTCTCCCGGCGTGGTGTTTCCTATCACGGTATTGATCAAGTCTGTCCTTTCTTTGGCCGGTTGCCAAGAGAGTGGTCAAGAAGGATGTCTCGCACACGTCTTGTGGACGGCCGAGGTCGATAGTGAGGAGGCGCCCCCCCCCCCCCCGCTGGGAGGCCGTGTGGAGAACAGACCCTCTCGTGTCCATGCAGGACACCGGCCACAGGGCGCCTCTTTCCTTCTGTCCTATGTGGTTTTATTGCAGCACTGTTTCCGGCACATTGGTCCCTCGGTGGATTTGAGCTGCGTCCTCTTGAAAGCCAGTAGCAGTGCTGTTCTTCATCATCATCATCATCATCATCATCATCATCATCATCATCATCATCATCATCATCATCATCATCATCGTCATCGTCATCATCATCATCATCATCATCATCTTCGTCATCATTCACACCATGCGCAGCAGGCACACAGTCGTTGTTCTGATAAATATACAAACTCAAATTCTGCCTCCAGTGATGCAAACGGCTGATCCAGCCGGGTCAGCTGCTGCGGTGGTGAAACAAGCTGCTTCCACGCAGTAGTAGTAACCCTTATAAAGGAATCTGTTCTTGTTTTAATAGCAATAAATATACAGTAATAGTGATATCAAGAGAGATGTTTGGTGCACCCGACTAGTCCTGTCTATCTTTTATTTTTTTTTGTATCCACTTTTTCTCCTCCTGTTTTTCTGTTTTTCTCCCATCCCAATTTAGTCGTTATGTCAATTCCCCCCTCCCCGTCCTGGGCGTTGCTCGCATGTGCCCCCCACTGGTCGGTCTAGGGAGCCCTGAAGTATATCACATGGTTCCTCCGATACATGTGGAGACAGCCAGCTACCTCTTTTCACCTGCCAGCGCGGACTCTCCTTGGCGAGGTGTAACGCGTGGGAGGCTCACACTACTACACTCTCAATGTAACTAGAGACATCACTACCTCCATGAGAGATTTGGAGACTGAGATAGTGGACCTTGAGAAAATGTTTGAGTCCACAGGAAATCAAGGACAGTTTGAAGTCCTTAATAAAAAAAATGGCTTTAGCTGACCTGCTAGGTGTGAAGGCTCAAGGCGTTTTGTTAAGGTCTAGATTTATGAATGTCAATGCTATGGATGTGCCTTCCAGTTACTTCTTCGGTCTGGAAAATAAGAATGGACAGAATAAATTCATTCACTCTCTTCTGTCAGATCCGGAGACGGGCCGTTGAGTTTTATTCTGCTTTGTATAGCAGTGAGCACACTGACAATGATGTCCTTCTACAGTCCTTTTGTGAAGGATTGCCCACAGTATCACGGGAGTCGAATGTGCTGCTGGAGAGACCTTTGGACTCGTCAGAGCTCTATTCTGCCTTACAGAGCATGGGTGGCGGGAAAGCCCCTGGTATTGACGGTTTGACGGTGGAGTTTTACAAAGCCTTTTGGGACATTGTGAAAGATGATCTTCTCGAGGTATTCAATGAAAGTTTGGCTGAGGGTGCGTTGCCGCTTTCGTGTCGCAGGGCAGTGATAACCTTACTGCCAAAAAAGGGGACTTTGCAGGACATAAGGAATTGGAGGCCTGTGTCAATTTTATGCAGCGAATATAAGATTTTGTCAAAGACCTTAGCAAACCGTCTGAGAGAAGTGATGGATCAGATCATACATCGTGATCAGACGTATTGTGTACCTGGCATGTCAATATTGGATAATGTATATTTAATTTGTGATGTTTTGGGTGTCTCTGATTCATTGGGCTTGAATACTGCTCTTATTTCAATAGATCAGGAGAAAGCATTTGACCGCGTTGAGCACAATTATCTCTGGAGTGTTATGAAGAGTTTTGGGTTCAGCGATGGTCTCATTGCTATGGTGAAAGTTTTGTATCAGAACATTGAGAGTGTGTTAAAATTCAATGGTTCTCTATGTGCTCCTTTTGAGGTACAGAGGGGCATAAGGCAAGGCTGCGCTCTCTCTGGCATGTTATATGCAATTTCATTGGAACCCATGTTACAAACATTGAGAAATGAGATGAGGGGTTTAGCTATACCTGGTTTCCAAGATAACATTGTTTTGTCAGCTTATGCTGATGATGTAGTTGTATTTGTAAAAAACCAAAATTATGTAAATATATTGGAAAGAATTGCTGACAGTTTTAGGGCTGTGTCTTCTGCCAAAATAAATTGGGGGAAGAGTGAGGCGTTAGCTGTGGGAAACTGGCATAGTAGATTACCTGTGTTACCTCAAAACATGATCTGGAAAAAGGATGGTTTTAAATATTTGGGACTATACCTTGGAAATGACACGATTGTGCAGAAAAATTGGGAGAATGTGGTGGAGAAAGTAGAAGGAAGGCTGTTTAAGTGGAGATGGCTGTTGCCTCAGATTTCCTATAGAGGCAGAGTCCTGATAATAAAGAACCTTATGGCTTCTACCTTGTGGCATAAGCTGGCATGTGTGGAGCCTCCTTCAGGCATGTTGGTGCGGTTGCAGGCAAAGATGGTTGATATCTTTTGGGATCGCCTGCACTGGGTTCCTCAGAGTGTTCTGTTTTTGCCCAGAGAAGAGGGAGGGCAAGGCCTGGTTCATTTAGCGAGTAGGACAGCGACTTTGAGGCTGCAGTTCATACAGCGATATCTGTTAGGACCAAGAGATTTAGTTTGGAGAGAAGTTGCCTCTTTTATTCTTCGACAAGTAAATAGTCTTGGACTTGATGTATC
Source organism: Notolepis coatsorum (assembly GCF_963971535.1). Taxonomy (NCBI): domain Eukaryota; kingdom Metazoa; phylum Chordata; class Actinopteri; order Aulopiformes; family Paralepididae; genus Notolepis; species Notolepis coatsorum. Next base: position 8,627,965 of record NC_140172.1, read on the forward strand.
TTTGTTTTTAACAGACCCGACGACTTTAAGGTTAAATGCACTTCCTCCTTTTTATCAGGGGGTTTTTAAATGTTGGACACTTTTCAAGTGTATAAGAACTACTTCTACTAAATCGTTGCACTGGTTACTTGAGGAGCCTATTGTTCACGGTGCAAGAATGGACATAAGCGACTGTGGAAACCCTGGGCTGACTGGACTGCTGTGTGCTGCCGAAGTGGTACGCCTGAGACGGCTGGCAGACACAGCAGGACCAGAGTTAAAGGATGCTCAGGCTGTGTGTTCGTTATTGGGCCTGAGGTTGCAGCGCTATGCAACCAGGGTGCTGGATCTCTGGAGACAGAGGTTGACTGTCGAGGAGCTGGGCATGCTTAGATTATACAGCAGTGGAGCATTAAAACCGGATAAACAGGATGAGTTTCCAAATGTCTACCTGAGTCCTGTACTGGGAGAAATGTCTGGTCCTCTACTTTTTGTAAAGGATTCAGCATTATACAAAATGGATAGGAAATCATGGTACAGAAACTGTGTCAAAGTAATTAATAAGAAATAACAGAGTGGACACTGTATGGAGGAGCAGGCTGTGTGCAGGTAATGACGCTCAACCTGTGTGGAGGGTTTTATATAAACCTCCTTTAAAAAAACAAACGGCAGACCTTCAGTGGAGGATTCTGCATGGTCCTGTGGCAGTGAACGCTTTTGTTTCCATCATCAACCCAGAGGTGGATAATAAATGTCCTTTCTGTGGGTTGACTGAGACTGTTTTTCATGCGTTTTTAGAGTGTAACAGGCTTTTAGGGCTGTTTGAGCTGCTCACCGACGTTTTTAGGCTTTTTGGTGAAACCTTTTCTGTTATTGGTTATATTTTTGGAGCAGGATATAAAAAAGACAATAAGAAAAAATGGCAACTGCTTAATTTTCTGGTGGGGGAAGCTAAGCTTGCAGTTTATGTAAACAGGAGAAACAGAGTGGAAGATAAACCGGACCAGGATGCAGTGTTAGTGTGGTGCTGTAATGTGAAGGCAAGAGTCTGGCTGGAGTTCAGGTTTTATAAAGCTATGGGAAATTTGGAGGCTTTTGCTCAGGAATGGTGTTATGGAAATGTGATTTGTGATGTCTTTGATGATGAATTGGTTTTTAACAACATTATGAATATGTGAAGCTCTATTTATTTATTTGTTTGTATTGTTTTTTTTAATCTTGAAGATGTAAAGTCTTTTTAAAGGCTTGTTGTAAAGATTTTCTTTCATACAGTACAAAATAAAGTACTTTAAAAAATCAAATCTCTCTCTCGGCTGTATTTCACGGTCCCCTGATCCCCTAAGGCTTTCCGTAGAATACAAGGCAAAGATTCTGAGATTCTGAGTTCAATGAGGGGAAATATATGTTTTCATAATTCAAACATTAGTGAAGATTTTAATTAAATAACTAGATATGAGTATAATACTACTGTGTCTGAATACTAAGCCACTGGAACGTTTGACTGCTCTAGTTTGAACCCTTTCACTGCCACACGACAGAAGGTTAACCCTTTACTATCACACAACCGACGGCGATGCTCCATGCTCCAATGATGGAGCATCGCTGTCAGTTGTGTGATAGTAAGATAAGAGAAGATAAGATAAGAAAAGAGAATCCTTTATTCATCCCCTAGGGGAACTTCAGGGCCCTATTCCCCGTACCTGGTTCAACTAAGTCGATCAAGAGTCCCATTATCCAGATTCAATTAACCCGATGTTTGAATCCGGGATTTTCCTGTTCCTCGAAGGTGGATTCAGTCTCGTTCATTTGAACCAGACTTGAGACCCAGGATAATTGCGCGCGCCCGCCTCAGCTGAAAAGACAGCAAGTGTCGATAGCAGAAATCCTGATTTTCTAACGGCATTGATTGATTGATTTAAAACTTTATTAACAGATTGCAGTACGGCTCAATAGCCTCGCCGACAAGTTAAATGCATACTCTATAGGCTAATTTTAAGTCCCTCATTACCCCAATCAATCAGATTATATTTCTTTAAACTTGCCTGCTGGCAGTAGGTTTATTGAATGGATAATCAAATGAGATCTTGCTAGCGAAAATAATTAGTTCAACAGTTTCAGAATAAGGATACGGCTCTCTTATCCATTGATGGATTTATGGTTGTTGTTTCATTTGTCTGGCACCGTGGTGTGATGGTTTGTCATTTTGCCTTTCACGCGGACGACCCGCGTTCGAATCCCCCTTCTTCTAGTTTTCTTTTTCTTTTTGCAATTTAAATACTTTCGAACTCGGGTCGTCCGCTTGACAAGAGTGAGCACTAGCCATTGCACCACTGTGCCAGATGGGATATATTCATTGTGTATCCATCAATGGACAAGAGACCCGTGTTTAGAATATTTTTCTTTTGAATGAAGTTTTATCTCTTTATTCTCAAATGCATTAATGTGACGTCAACGGCTCATTCAATTGCTCAAATCCGTCAAACAGCGCATCTCATCAGACATTTTAATCCCAGTTACAATATCACAATAACGTGTGAGTGATGATACAATTCAACAATCCTCAGATTCCTCGTAATTCATAATCCACAAAAACCACAATCCACGCATAGACACTTCAATTTTATGCTTGAATGAAACACAATCCGGGTGCTCCGTTAAGCAAATCTACAGCGGAGAATATATGAAACTAATCAGAGCCAAACGGCCGATAGGTTTCATTCATTAAAAATATCCCTGCGGGATTCACATTTGCAATGCGCCGTTATTAAAATAACCACATGCAGCGTGTATTGCGACTCCGAGCGCCGTATATGACATGCATTATTTTATTTAGGACAAAGTAAATCTATAGGCTGAATATGATTTATTATCAGCATTTAGTTCTATTATTATACATTTCAAAAGCCCCCTCTAGGAAAACGAAGCACAAAAACATAATTCAGAATGGTATAATGGGATCTAGACTGTGAGAAATATTTCAGGAAGCGAGCTGGCATTTCTTTGCGGGGGTGTGGCCATGGTTCATCCAGCTAACTGAACTTAACTGTGCTCCCGACCAGGTTCAAACTTTCTGATCTGTTACCATGGTGATTTAGAAAATCCGACTTCGGGGAACAGAAAGGTCTGGCTTAAGTCAAGCTATGCTGGAAATTATCCGGCTAACTCAGTTAGCCAGGTACGGGGAACGGGGCCCAGGTGTCAGAGCAGCATGGGGGGGGGGGGGTACAGGGTGGGGGATGCATAGATTCATAGTACAGTACAATATAGTAATATAATAATAATAATAATAATAATAATAATAATAATAATAATAATAATAATAATAATAATAATAATAATAATAATAATAATAATAATAATAATAATAATAATAATAATAATAATAATAATAATAATACTAATAATAATAAAATAATAATAAAATAATAATAATAATAATAATAATAATAATAATAATAATAATAATAATAATAATAATAATAATAATAATAATAATAATAATAATAATAATAATAATAATAATAATAATAATAATAATAATAATAATAATAATAATAATAATAATAATAATAATAATAATAATAAAGTAATATAAAAACTAATAAATTAAGTAATATAAAATAGTAATATAGAAAGACTCAGAAGAAGCTTCTATCCCCAGGCCATCAGGCTGCTCAACGAACAATAAACACTATGCAACAACCATCAAATGCACTCACAGCACACACATCCACACGCACACACTCACTTTAAACAAACAACACACTGCAGCACCCACTCTCCACCAGTGATGCCGGTAACGCGTTACTAAGTAACGCGTTATTGTAATCTGATTACTTTCCCCCGAAAATAGTAATCTAACGCGTTAATCTTTAAAAGCCAGTAATCTGATTGCAGTGACTTGTCCAAGTGGCTGTGCATTACTATTTCGTTACTATCTCATCATAAATTCATAATGCAGGCGGAATGCAGTATTTTATTTCGTTTTCGACAGTCAAAAATACATTTTGAGCTGTTTTTCTTATTATTATTATGGAGTGACGTGGTGTGGCAGTGAAAGGGTTACACAAGAATGTGTCCCCGCGGCGTGACTGGACTCTCTGTCTGTGAGTGACTCTGCTTTGGCCCAATCACATTCCCCATCCACAGTCTGCGAATCAGAGGCAGAGTAGGGCGGGTCTTCACAGCACGTCATGTGACATATGCGCCAATCGTGTGACAGCAGGGCTCCGTTGTTATGTTCGTCTGAGAATTCATTTACAAAACGCTTGTCTAAACGAAGTGAAACCACAAGAAGACTTTTGCGGTTTCTGTTCAGACTTCCACCCCAAAACGCTCGTTTAAACGTAGCCTCAGTCAAAATACTGTCTACCGCTAAAAACAGCACATCCAATTGCATTGAAAGCATCTGGAATCACAACACTAGCCGACGCTTCGACTATGAATTGAAAATGGGGGACCCTGATGTAAACAAGACAAACGTCTTTCTCTGGTCTGCATCCCCTTAACAATTGTGTGTATTGAGCCGTACTGTATATTGTACCCATTCTGCAATCTGTTAAATAAAGTTTTCATTCATTCATTCATTCAGGTACAGGAGGACTTTCCCTATTGATTAATTGATGGTGGCAGAGCAAAAGCTCTTATTTGCCAGATTTACAGTTAATTTACATGTTAAAGAGAGACTGATTGTATGTTTATAGAGAGACATTTATAAAAACAATTTAATAGTTACAGTTGATATAATTGAATAGTTCAGCCTGCATTTGTTAGATGTGAATAGATACACTGGTTTTGTACAACCACTGGCTGGCTGCTCTAATGCTGTGAGCATCATAGACTGTTGCTTTACCATACTTGATGGTACAGAAGCTGAAGCACTAGTTTAACAATTTACGTTATGTGCAGAGAAACAAGTTAAAAACAATTTATGCACTTTCAATAAAGCGTTTAAAAAAAACTGTTGGGGGAACGACGACGACTTCGTAACCTAGTTACTTTCAAAGTAACTAAGTTACTCTGATAATCAAGTAATCAGTAAAGTAACTTGGATTACTTTTTAAAGGAGTAATCAGTAATCAGTAATCGTATTACTTTTACAAGTAATCTGTGGCATCACTGCTCTCCACACTTTAGAACACCTAAACACACTTTATATTTATTGGTAAAGGATGTGCACTACAACTCGTACACCTTACTGTAAATTGTACCTAAATTGTACCTCATCCCATTTCTGCTTTGCACTATATAGTATTGTATATTAGTACATTGCATAGTATATTGTATATTGTATGGTAACTCAGTTACTTCTATTCTGCATCGAACATTGTACATAGCTATACTGAACACTGTGACTTCTATTTTTACTTCTATTACATGCTATACTATGAAATAATAACTATGTACAGATACCGAGATGTCACACCATGTTACCATGTTAGACTGAGGTCCAAACGACACAGAACCACATTGCCCAGCATATTGTTGGCCAATGTGCAATCGATAGGAAATAAACTGGACGACATCAGAGCACGGATCCAATTCCAGAGGGACATTCGGGATTGTAACGTCCTCTGTTTCACAGAAACTTGGCTGAGTCCAGATGTCCCGAATCACGCAATAGAACCGGCAGACCACTTCTTCGTCCTTCGCAAGGACCGGACGGCAGAAGAGTCACTAAAGAAGAAAGGAGGCGGCACTGCCTTCATGATAAACAAGGAGTGGTGCGATATAGGCAACGCAAAGGAACTGTCTAACCACTGCTCCCCAGACCTGGAGTTTATCACGATAAAATGTCGACCCTTCTTCCTCCCAAGAGAGTTAACGTCCATCATCCTCATCGGAGTGTACATTCCACCACACGCGAACACTGGGGTCGCACTTTCAAAACTTCACGACGAGGTAAACAAACAACAGATAGCTAGCGTTGACGCTGCCATTTTGGTTCTGGGTGATTTCAACAGCGCGCGTCTTAAAAAGGTGTTGCCGAATTTCTATCAGCATGTGACCTGTCCCACCAGAGGCGAGAACATATTAGACCATGTATACTCGCAATTTAAGAATGGGTATAAGTCACAGGCTCTTAGTCCATTCGGTAAGTCCGATCACGCCACCATATTCCTTTTGCCAAAGTATAAACAAAGTCTCAAGCGAACGCCGGTGGTCTCGCGAGAGGTTAAGCGTTGGGCCATGACGTCAGAGGAGTCACTCCAAGCTGCACTTGAATGCACAGACTGGAGTGTATTCCGTGATAACACAGCCAATATTAACGAATACACTGAAACGGTGCTTGACTATGTCTGTACTCTGGTAGAAGAAACAATCCCCTCCACCACAATTAAAATCTACCCAAATCAAAAGCCCTGGGTAGACAAATCCGTCCGTGAGGCTCTGAAAGTGCGCACATCAGCATACAACACCGGGCTGGAGACAGGCAACATGGAAGAACACAAGATGGCAAGATACAACGTCAGGAGAGCAGTAAAAGAGGCAAAACGGCGTTACAGGGATAAAGTTGAACTTCAGTTCGAACAGGCTGACTCTAGAGGCATGTGGCAGGGCCTCAGAACAATGACAGATTACAAAGGCACCTCCCTCAAACTGAATAATGAAATCTCCTTAGCAAATTATCTCAATTCCTTCTATGCGAGGTTTGAGGCTGTGAATAAAAACACCAGCCTACAAACCACGGCAATGGGGGGGGGGGTCTGCTGATGGAGACTCAGTGTTCAGGGTAACAGAGCATGAGGTGAGACGGATCTTTAAAAAAGTGAATATCAGGAAGGCAGCAGGACCGGACGGCATCCCCGGCCGCGTCCTAAAAGTCTGTGCCGACCAACTGGCCCCGGTATTCACTGACATCTTCAACCTGTCCTTGGAACAGGCTGTCATCCCCACCTGTCTGAAGAAGTCCACCATCATCCCTGTACCCAAAAAATCTACGCCCGCTTGCCTCAACGACTACCGCCTTGTAGCCCTCACCTCCATAGCCATGAAGTGCTTTGAGAAGCTAGTGAAGGGCTACATCTGTTCCTCCCTCCCCATCAACCTGGACCCTCTGCAATTTGCATATCGCCCCAACAGGTCCACGGAGGACGCCATAGCCCATGTGCTGCACACAGCAGCATCACACCTGGACAAGAGGCAGGGGAACTATGTGAGAATGCTGTTCATCGACTACAGCTCAGCATTCAATACCATAGTCCCCTCCAAACTCATAGCCAAGCTCAGGGACCTGGGCTTGAACTATGACCTCTGCCAGTGGGTCTTGGACTTCCTGATGGGCAGACCCCAGGTGGTAAGAGCAGGCAACTGCACCTCCTCATCCATCACGCTCAACATAGGGGCCCCCCAGGGCTGTGTTCTGAGCCCCCTCCTCTACTCCCTGTACACACATGACTGCGTAGCACAGCGGAACAACAACACCATCATCAAATTTGCTGATGACACAGTAGTGGTGGGCCTGATCTCTGCCAACGACGAAAGGGCCTACCTGGAAGAGGTAGAGAACCTGTCACAGTGGTGTCAGGAGAACTGCCTCTCCCTGAACGTCAGCAAAACAAAAGAGATGATTGTGGACTTCAGGAGGTCGGGGGTCAAGGACTACAGCCCCCTCAGCATCGACGGGGCACCGGTTGAGAGAGTGAACAGTTTCAAGTACCTCGGAGCCCACATATCCGAGGATTTGACATGGACCACACACATTGACAGTGTTGTGAAGAAGGCACGACAACGCCTCTACTTCCTCAGGCGCCTAAGGAAGTTCCAAGTCAGTCAGAAGATCCTTAGGAACTTCTACTCATGTACAATAGAGAGCATCCTGACTGGCAACATCACCTCCTGGTTTGGGAATAGCACTGCACAAGACCGTAGCAGACTACAAAGAGTGACACGTTCAGCCGAACGCACAATTGGAGGGGGGCTTCCCACCCTCCAGAACATTTACAACAAGCGGTGCAAGGGGAAGGCTAAGAGAATTATTAAGGACTCGAGCCACCCGAACAACTGCCTCTTTGAACTGCTGCGGTCAGGCAAGCGATACCGGAGTCTTAAGGCGAGCACAGAAAGACTCAGAAGAAGCTTCTATCCCCAGGCCATCAGGCTGCTAAACGAACAATAAACACTATGCAACAACCATCAAATGCACACAGCACACACACCCACACGCACACACTCACTTAAACAAACAACACACTGCAGCACCCACTCTCCACACTTTAGATCACACAAACACACTTTATATTTATTAATAAAGGATTTGCACTACAACTCGTACACCTACTGTAAATTGTACCTAAATTGCACCTCATCCTATTTCTGCCTTGCACTATATAGTATTGTATATTAGTACACTACACAGTATTGTATATTATATGGTAACTCAGTTACGTCTACTCTGCATCGAACATTGTACATATGTCTATACTGAACACTGTGACCTCATTTTTTTACTTCTAATTTACATGCTATACTATGTTATTTTATTTCATACGTATCTTGTCTTGCACAGTCTCTGGAGCGTAACAGTAAGAAGCATTTTGTATAAAAGTATTCTGTACTTCTGTATGACAACTATTAAAGAAACTTGAAACTACCTGTTACCTGTTTATTGCACAATGTTGTTTTTTATTGGATTCTATTATATGTTGTACCACTGTATTGCACATCGTTGCGGGCAAGACCACCCGCATTTCATTGTATACTTGTATGCCGTGACAATTAAAACTCTTGACTTGACTATACTATTTTATTTCATTTATTATTTTATTTCATACTTATCTTGTCTAGCACAGTCTCTGGAGCGTAACAGTTAGAAGCATTTTGTATAAAAGTATTCTGTACTTCTGTATGACAACTATTAAAGAAACTTGAACTTGAACTATAAAGGTACAAACACAAGATAGACCAGTGTTATGAGTCTCTAGCGCAAATAATCAAGATAGAACCAAGGCAGTCGTTGATGTGAGTCTCTAGTTCTCACGTCCCGAGTCGAGACAGCGATGACTCTGGCAGCCGAACCGGCCGCCCGACAAGGGCTAACCTTCTGTATTGTCAGAGTGAAAGGGTTAACCGGCTGCCGTGTGGCAGTGAAAGGGTTGAGATACAATCGTTCCAGCCCACACAGGACCACACCTGGCACCTGGCGCTCTGTGTCATAATGTAAGTAAGTAAGTAAGTAAGTAAGTAAGTAAGTAAGTATTTATAAAGCACCTTTCATACATGTCATGTAGCTCAAAGTGCTGTACACAAACATAGGCATATATAACGATAAAAGCAATAAAGTCACAGTGATCAGTTAAGATCAATGTTTAAAAAATAAATAAAAAAAATATATATAATAATAACAATAATAATAATAATAATAATAATAATAATAATAATAATAATAATAATAATAATAATAATAATAATAATAATAATAATAATAATAATAATAATAATAATAATAATAATAATAATAATAATAATAATAATAATAATAATAATAATAATAATAATAATAATAATAATAATAATAATAATAATAATAATAATAATAATAATAATAATAATAATAATAATAATAATAATAATAATAATAATAATAATAATAATAATAATAATAATAATAATAATAATAACGTAAAAATGAAAATAACGTAAAAATGAAAACATGAAAACAGTCATTTGCTTACCAGTTTGGGAGAACAGGTCTGCACAAACATGTCCGCTCAGTAGCAACCGGAAGTAGGAAATGCACTAAACCAATGCACTTGTACGGTAGGTAGCAATGTTAGCTCTTATAACGCTAGTGTAGTTACGTTTTTATTAGTGGTCAGAGTTGGGTCCACAGGACTTATCCAAGCCCCATGGATCCATCAGTGGCCGTGTATTGTGTGCGTATGTACCCGTTCCCTCATGTGGTCAGTGGCCAGAGTTGGGTCCACAGGACTTATCCAAGCCCCATGGATCCATCAGTGGCCGCGTATTGTGTGCATATGTACCCGTTCCCTCATCTAAAGAGTTGGGTCCATAAGACTTATCCAAGCCTTACGGATCCATCAGTGGTTGTGTATTGTGTGCGTATCTACCCGTTCCTTCATCTAAAAAGTTGGGTCCACAAGGCTTATCCTAGCCTCATGGATCCATCAGGTTTTTCCAAGCCATAACTATTTGTAAGCTAGACTGTATAGGTACGTTTTTAATTTTCCTTTAAAAATGTGTATGGAGCTGGCGTTTCTGATGTGTGTTGGTAGTGTGTTCCATAGTTTTGGGGCATAGTTGGCAAATGCCATACTTCCTATCCTCTTTTGGTTTCTGGGCGTGTCTAGTAAACCTGTAGTGGATGACCGTAGCGTTCTTGAGGGCAGATAACTAACTAGGGAATTTGCTATGTATTTTGGGCCTTGCTCATTAAGAGCTTTATATGTTAGGAAAAGGACCTTAAAATCAATTCTATGAGTTATTGGAAGCCAGTGCAGAGTGGCTAGGACTGGAGTGATATGTTCTCTTCTCCTTGTATGAGTTAGTAATCGAGCTGCAGAGTTTTGGATAAGCTGAAGCTTCCCAATGGTTCCTTTGGGAAGACCAGTGAACAGTGCATTACAATAGTCAAGCCGACTTGATACAAAAGCATGAATAAGTGTCTCTGCATCCTTTTTATTTACGAAAGGTCTTACTTTCGCTATGTTTCTTAGGTGGAAGAATGACGTTTTCATGGCCTTATTTATATGAGACTTTTTTTTTTATCCACTTTTTCTCCCATTTTCTATATTTTCTCCCATCCCAATTTCGTATCATCCAATTCAACCCTCCCCTGTCATGAACGCTGTTTCTTGCCTCCCACAAGCCGGCTGCAATGTGGACTAAGTCATACATAGCACAAGTCCCCTCCGGTACTTGAGGTAACAGCAGTCGCATCTTTTCACCTGCGCAGCTCGATCTCTCAGTGGCGAGGAATAACGTGTGGGAGGCTCACGCTGCCCCCGACACTTCCTGATTCTACTGCGCAGGCGCACCAACCGACCTGTAGGAGACGCGGTCCACAACGCCCAATCCCCACCCTTCAGTTTCCCTCCCCGTAATACGGCCAATGTGTATTACTGCGGACGACCAGCTAAACTGAAAACAATGTGGAGAGCTGGATTCGAACACGCGAACCGAGCGTCTCCACATTGGTGGCGAGTGCCTTGCCCACTACACCACCTAGCCGCCCATTTATATGAGACTTAAAGGTCAGGTCTGAGTCGAAGATGACACCTAGGCTTGTAACCTCAGTCTTTACATAGGATGACAGACTCCCCAGGTTTTCACACAGCACTTCCCTTTTCGCTTTTGGGCCGATCAATAGGATTTCGGTCTTGCTTTCGTATAATTTTAGGAAGTTATTGTTCATCCACTTGTTTATTGCTAACAGACTATTTGTAATGGACTGTATGGCTGTAGTGTTATTTGGTTCTGCGGAGATATATAGTTGTGTATCATCAGCATAACTATGGAAGCATACATTGTGGTCTCGAATGATGTCCCCGAGGGGCAGCATATATAGTGAGAAGAGTAATGGACCAAGGCAGCTTCCTTGTGCAACTCGAAAGCTGCTGTCATGTTCCTCGGATACATTGTCTCCAAGCTTAACATAGAACCTTCTCCCCTTAATGTATGTTATGAGCCAATTTAGTACATGATCGGAAAAGCCAACCAGTCTTTCAAGACGACTGATCAAGATATTATGGTCAATCGTATCGAACGCTGCACTAAGGTCCAATAGGACAAGAATTGAGACTTTGCCAGCATCGGAGTTTAGCCTGAGGTCGCTAACTATTTTAGTAAGGGCAGTTTCAGTGCTGTGATTTGTTCTGAAACCTGATTGTAATTCCTCCATGATGTTATTATCTTTGAGAAAGGAGTTTATTTGTACTGAGACTATCTTTTCTAATATCTTGCTGATAAATGGAAGCTTCGATATTGGCCTATAGCTTTTTAGTTCGTTTACATCTAAGTTTGTTTTCTTTAGTAGTGGTTTTACTACAGCCGTTTTAAATGCATCTGGAAAAGTGCCTGTTTGAAGCGACATATTTATGATTTCAAGGACATGATTTGAGACACTATTGAACACCCGCTTGAGAAATGCTGTTGGTATAGGATCGAGGCAGGAGGTGGCGGAATTACACTCAGAGACAATCTTACAGAGGTCAGGTAATGTAATACATGTGAATTCCCCCATAGTTATCTCAGGTGGGTTTTCACTCACAGCCAGATCTATATCAGAGGTAATGCTTGCTCTAATCAATGATATTTTTTCATTAAAGAAAACTGCGAACTCTTCACATTTTGTGGCCGATTGCTGCGGTATATGGGGGGGTGGTATGTTAATCAGCCGGTCGATGGTGGAAAAAAGTACCCTGGAGTTACCCATATTTTCTGAGATCATTTTGGAAAAATATTCCTTTCTCGCAAGTTGTATTGCCTTATTGTATGCGCCCATGGCGTCTTTGTATAAATTAAAGTGAGCTGTGAGTTTGAATTTCCTCCATTTTCGCTCGGCTATCCTACATTTTCTCTTGTTATCTTTAACATTGGTTTTATTTAACCATGGAGAGATTTTATCAGTTTTTACCTTTTTAACCTTCAGAGGGGCAACAGTATCTAATACTGTTGACAAGGTGCTGTGGAAGTTTTGCACTTTCTGATTTAAGGAGGATTCACTGCATTGGTCATATGATTTCATCATACTAGAGAATTTTGCTTCAGCTCTAGCATCCAGAAGCCTTCTGTGAACTAGGAATTCGCTTCTGGTCTTATGTAATATTAGGCTTGTACCATAGAACACACAATAATGGTCAGAAATTGGAATTTGTTTTACTGATACATTCTCAATGTTTAGCCCTGTTGTTATTAGTAGGTCCAGAGTGTTGCCATGTTGGTGGGTGGCCTCGTGAACATGTTGCATCAGTCCAAAACTGTCCAGTAGGTTCAGAAACTCACAACCCCTGGGGTCATCCTTTTTGTTGATATGAATGTTTAGATCTCCATTAAGAATGATTCTATCATACCTGGTAATGCAGATCGATATGAGTTCTGAAAATTCCTGTATGAAGAGTGGCGAGTACCTTGGTGGTCGATACAATGTCACACATACTACTGGCATTTCTGTTTTCAATACAATAGCAAGGTATTCAAATGATAAAAATGTTCCCAGGTCAATATCACTGCACACAAATTGAGTGGAGATGATTGCTGCTATTCCGCCTCCCCTCCCACTCTGTCTGTTTGATTGATAGAATTTAAAATTGGAAGGGCAGGTCTCAATCAGTGTTGCTACACCAGTGATGTTGTCTAGCCATGTCTCTACTAAAAACATACAATGTACACCATGTTTTACTATGAGTTCATTTATCAGAAATGATTTTTGTTTCAGCGCTCTAACGTTGAACAGTGCTAGTTTTAGCTGTACGGGTTCTGTAGTGGGGCGTGAGATAGTCTGTGGTTGAACACTGATATTGATAAGGTTCGATTTACATATGGGACGTGATAATGAGTAATTGATTAGTCTTTTGGTGATCAGAATCGGGATGACACTCAACGTGTTTCTTTGTAGCTTAGGCTGCTTCTGTATATAGTCTACAGAGCTAGATATGGTTGGTTGTCAGGCCAGTGATGCTACACTTTGTATGACGTTATGTATTAGCACATTTACCCCTGATATGTTTGGATGGATGCCATCGGGTCTGTAATGGTCTTTCCTGGACCAGAGCAGATCAAAGTTATTTATATAGCAAAGTCCTATAGTAGTACAGTAGGTCTGTAGCCATTTGTGCAACCAGAACAGACGGCTAAATCGCTCAGATCCACGACCTATGGATGGAATGGGGCCAGACACAATGCATATTTTACCCAGGCTTTCAATAGTGAGTATTAGTGATTCAAAGTCAGATTGGAGTTTAGCGGATTGTCTAGCCATTACGTCATTTGCTCCGATATGAATGATAACGGTGTGGGCGGACGGATATCTGTCGATGATTTCGGGAGTACACTCAAGTAAGTCAGTAACTTTTAAACCGGAAAAACAATATGTAATGCCGTGTGGTATTTGCAAAAACCTGGTGATGGAATCTCCGATGAGTAGGATCTCTGGCTGTTCATGGATGCATTCCCCGTCGTAGATGGCCAGGTTTCTATGGTGAAAAGCCGCAGGAGTAGCTTCTGCATTGTTGGCGGGGTTAGACGGTTGGTCGGGCAGCAGCGCCGTGTGGAGGGGCTCGTTCACAGCGGCATTTCTATCAATAACACTCGCCATTTGAATGATCGTACTGGCATGGGCTGCAGAGCACCGCAGACAAGGACGTTTAAACTTTGGGGAGTCGGACCCATCGCGTGAGTCTGGGGAATTTGGCGATGCGAGAGCAAACAGGGCAGAGCGCTTTCTGCTCCGGGTTGCAGCTATATTTCCATGGTTGAGTCGTGAGCTGGAGAGGGCCGCCGTCCTGGCAGCTTCGCTTGGAGCCTGGCTAGTAGCTAGCATCGGATAGTCTTTGAGCAAAGCTACAGTACTAGCAGCAGGAGACGGAAAAACGAGGGAGAGCCTAGGAGGCTGGAATCATTACAAAGAGGATTGAATCGGTTTGATAGTTGAGGTGAATCAACGGGATCATATAGAGGAAGGGAGAGCTTCCTTCGGCCCCTCACCACTGTCGCCCAGGAGGGACTGCTGGTGCAGCCTGCGTCCGCTTGTTCCATGCTAGCCAGCCTGGACATGAGCTCCGTTTGACGCTTGAGAAGATCCATTACTAGTATCTCGATGGACTTCAGTTCCGTTCGCATTTCTGCGACATCTGACGTTGGAGCCATTTCCTCTGGGGAGTTTAGCACTGTGAGTACTGTAGCGTGTAGCTGTAGCTATGGCAACAACAAGCTCCGATAGCTTAGGTCACGTCCAGTAAAAAGTCACATAAAACCAATAAATCCAACAGCATAAACGATAAGAGCAAAAGTCACTGTGATCAGTTAAGATCACTGGTTAAAAAATGGTAGAAAGAAAGAAAACAAAAACGTAGAAAGAAAACAGTCTAAAGTTTGAAAGTTTGGGAGGTCCGCAAAAACACGTCCGTTCAGCAGCAACCGGCCAAGAACAGGTTCCGTGATTACGAAAGCACGATTTCACCCATGTATTAATTTATTCATTATTAATCTACGGTGTATGAGTTCTTATCAGCTCCTACTGACCTCAGACCAGCTCCTACTGACCTCAGACCAGCTCCTACTGACCTCAGACCAGCTCCTACTGACCTCAGACCAGCTCCTACTGACCTCCTACTGACCTCAGACCAGCTCCTACTGACCTCAGACCAGCTCCCACTGACCTCAGACCAGCTCCTACTGACCTCAGACCAGCTCCCACTGACCTCAGACCAGCTCCTACTGACCTCAGAGCAGCTCCTACTGACCTCAGACCAGCTCCTACTGACCTCAGACCAGCTACTACTGACCTCAGACCAGCTTCTACTGACCTCAGACCAGCTCCTACTGACCTCAGAGCAGCTACTACTGACCTCAGAGCAGCTCCTACTGACCTCAGAGCAGCTCCTACTGACCTCAGACCAGCTCCTACTGACCTCAGACCAGCTCCTACTGACCTCAGACCAGCTCCCACTGACCTCAGACCAGCTCCTACTGACCTCAGACCAGCTCCTACTGACCTCAGACCAGCTCCTACTGACCCCAGACCAGCTCCTACTGACCCCAGACCAGCTCCTACTGACCCCAGACCAGCTCCTACTGACCTCATACCAGCTCCTACTGACCTCAGACCAGCTCCTACTGACCTCAGACCAGCTCCTACTGACCCCAGACCAGCTCCTACTGACCTCAGACCAGCTCCTACTGACCTCCCAACAGTCTGCAGAAGACACAGGAGAACAGATGTTCATGTACGTACAGTACAGTGACGATGCAGATAAAATCAGGGACAGTCAGGGATTTATTTATTTTTTTTATTATATTTTTCCCCCTCCTTTTTCCTCCGATTTTCTCCCATCCCAATGTTAGTCGTTATGCCAATTCCCAATCCCCTTCCTGGTCGCACTTACCCCCCACAGTCGGTCTGGGAGAGTGGAGGCTATCACGTGCTTCCTCCGACACACGTCCAGCCAATCAACCGCTTCTTTTCACCTGGCAGCGCGGACTCTCACTGAGAGGGCGTAGCGTGTGGAAGGATCACACTACCCCCCTTAGATCCTATCCCCGCTTAGCAGGCGCCCCGACCAAACTGTAGGAGTCGCTGTTTACAACGACCCGGACCCACCCCGCCAGCTTCTCCCACCCTCTAATACAGCCAATTGTATTAGTGTGAACGGCCAGCCAAGCTGGTGACAACGCCGGAGCTGTGAGCTGGATTCGAACAGGCGAATCCAGCGTCTCCGGTGTTGGTGACGAACGCAATCTCCGCTACGCCACCTGACCGCCCCCTGTCAGGGACATTTTAATAATTCATAGCACTGTGATGAACATGTGGAATAATCAATAATACGTTTTCAATAGCAATAAATAAATTCCAGTTACTGGAGGATTAGCGACTGACATAGATGATGATGATGATGAATAGAATACTCACAGGGCACGATAATGATGAACAAAATAATCACAAACGAACGCGGGCAGGATAAATATATCTTGGTAAACGAACACGCAGCGCAGATTCTCTGACCGAGAAGCAGACACTTCAGTGGAAATCAAACCAACACGGAGTGTCTCCCGGTGGGCGGCCTGGCCCCCGTATCCCCCGACTGACTATCGCGGAGATATTTCTGTCTCGCCAACCTTGTAACCCCCGTTTAAGTAAGACAACAGTCGACGTTGACCCCTGACCCTTGCTTATTCTTTTGTACTGTGCCAGATGAAGTCAGCACGGTTGTTATTGTCATAATTTGCTGTAGTTTTTTTCCAACACATGGTGCTGATATTCAGATCCTCTCCTGTGGGGATACATGCCCGAGATGACGGCAGTATGATTGAAATGTATCGTGCTTTGTTTTTTTGTTTTTGTCTTGTGTATGTGTGTCGGTTGGAGTTGAGTGGGGATGGGGGAGGGGATGCTACTGCCTTGTGTGTGTGTGTGTGTGGGTTGGAGTTGAGTGGGGATGGGGGAGGGGATGCTACTACCTTGTGTGTGTGTGTGTGTGTGGGTTGGAGTTGAGTGGGGATGGGGGAGGGGATGCAGCTTTTATCCAAAGTGACGAACAAGTTCTGTACGACAAGTCAGCAGGAAGGGCACGACTGCTAATCAAACAGCACTTGCTGAAACTTGGGTGCTGCAGTGGTGAGTGCATAGCAGTAAAGGCAGGGGCGTAGCTGTAGATTGTTGGCCCTATGAAAGAATGTATCTGTAGGAACCCAGTGAAAAAAAAATGTTGGCCAATTATTTATTGATGAAAACGCATAATATGGTTTTTACCTATACATTCGGATCAGCAGTTCAGCACCTGCACTGTTGGTGGGTGAGCCTAGTAAAGGATGTCGCATTGCGTTCATGTTCAATGAATGGACCAATGCAATAGTCTACCAAAGCCCCCCCCTCTCTCTCTATATATCTCACACACACGCGCACACACACACACACACACACACACACACACACACACACACACACACACACACACACACACACACACACACACACACACACACACACACACACACACACACACACACACACACCGATACAATCGTGCCACAGTGGCAATCAAAGTTACAGACTCACACGGATGATGAACCCGACAATCAACACACAGCTCATGGGTACAGATAGCAGCGTCTTCTCCAAATTGCTCGGCTGCCAATAATTGCTGACACTGAGCAATATTTTGCTAATTGTTTGGCTCTTCTCTTCGGAAGACCGGCCAACTGAAGGCCTCTAACACCCAATTTATGGACATGACCCAGGCTTCCAAATATGAAGACTAAAAGTTTACAGTTGTAGCCAAGTTGTGATATGGTATGGTCTAACAGTTGATATTTTAACATTTTGGTTATAAATGCTTCCTCTAGCGGTTAGGTGGCCGAGCGGAGATTGCGTTCGTCACCAACCCCGGAGCTGTGAGCTGGATTCGCCTGTTCGAATCCAGCTCACAGCTCCGGGGTTGTCACCAGCTTGACTGGCCGTCTGCACTAATACAATTGGCTGTATTAGAGGGTGGGAGAAGCTGGCGGGGTGGGTCCGGGTCGTTGTTATTTGCTGCGCGATATACCAGGTCGAGGGCCTTGAAGTGGATTCGTGCAGCGATTGGGAGCCAGTGCAGGTCCCTGAGAAGTGGGGTGACATGGGCCGACTTTGGTAGGTTGGGGATCAGACGGTGCGGCTGCGTTCTGAATGAGTTGAAGAGGCTTGGTGGTGGTGGTCAGTAGACCAGTGAGCAGTGCGTTGCAGTAGTCGAGGCGAGACATGGCTGTTGAGTGGCTTCTTTTGTCAGGAAGGGGCGGATCCTTCTGACGTTGCTCAGGAGGAATCTGCAGGTTCTGGTCGTTGTGGCGATGTGAGCGGAGAAGTTCAGGCGATCGTCAAGGACTACACCAAGGTTCTTGGCGGTCGGGGACGAGGCTACAGCTACATTTTCCACTGTGATGGAAAGGTCGTCAGCGAGGAGGATTTGGCCGGCAGGTGAAGCAATTCTGTTTTGCTTAGGTTCAGTTTGAGGTGGTTGGTCGTCATCCAGGCGGAAATGTCGGACAGACATGGATATCTGAGGGAGGAAAGGAGAGGAAGAGTTGAGTATCATCGGCATAGCAATGATACGAGAAGGCATGAGATAAGTAGCTTTGAAACCAACTGCAAACTAGGGCTGAACGATTAATCGATTTTAAATCGAAATCGCAATATGAAATGATGCAATTAGCAAAAAGAAATAAAAAAAAAATCAATTTTTTTTAACCAGGAAGTCCCATTGAGATACAAGATCTCCTTTGCAAGTTGTTGTTATTGTTGTAGGAACGGTTTGGGAGAGGGAGGTAAGGGGTTTTAGATTGTGTGTTGTGAAGTTTAGACTTCAGAGAGGGAGAGTAAAGTACAGAAAAAAAGGTACCGTTGGGTACCGGTGTCGATTCCCAGGTAAAAATAAACATTTTCAGGCTCGGTGTCCTGAAAAGACCAGTGCATAGGCCAGATGCAAGCCGCATTTTACAATAAACCTCTGTGGGGCTGCTTAAAAAAATATATTATTATAATAACAAATTTTATCGCAAATAGCAATATCTGTCAGAAAAATCGCAATTAGATTATTTCCCAAAATCGTGCAGCCCTACTGCAAACATTTGAATCAAAGCCAATACTGCATACTTTTTTGTAAAAGAAGAGAATGAAACACCTTTGACAGATCTACAAACAGAGGATACTGTGTTTGTGTTTGATACATGGGCGGATACTATGTCGTGTATAACCCTTTCACTGCCACACGACAGAAGGTTAGTCCTTTACTAACCGACGGCGATGCTCCATCATTAAAATGCATCAACTGCGGAGCTAATGATGCTAATGATGGAGCATCACCGTCAGTTGTGTGATAGTAAAAAGTGAACCTTCTGTATTGTCACAGTGAAAGGGTTAACCAGCTGTTGTGTGGCAGTGAAAGGGTTAAGTTCAAGTTCAAGTTCCTTTTATTGCCACACGGCCAGGCCGGTGGAATTCAAGCACGGTGCTGTGACAATACACCACAAAAACATAAAAGACACAAGGAACAGTACAGTATAGAAAACACCACCTAGAACAAATACATGACAGAAACAGTACAGTACGAAAAACTATAGATGACAGTTCAATGTAACCTAGACCAGAAGAAACATAACAGCAGGGGGTAAATTTAGGAGGAGTTGGAGTTAGGCAGTTGTATGGCCTTGGGGAAGAAACTGTTATTGAACCTAACCGTGCAGTTAAGGCAGTGGCTGAGATGTTTAAAAAATATAAAGATATTTTACTTTGATATAAATATTTTGACTTGGTTGTTTACCAATTATTTTTGCTAGGCACCATATCTTGGAGATCGGATGGTAATTATTTAGGTCACTTCTGTCTCAACCGTTTGCAAGGAGGTTACATTTGCGGTTTTCCAGGCATTTGGTATTATACCCGTCAAGAGAGAAAGGTTCAATATTAGGGCTGTCAGTTTATCGCGTTTTGATTGATTGATTGAAAACTTTATTAACAGATTGCAGAATGGGTACAATACAGTACAGCTCAATACACACAATTGTTAAGGGGATGCAGACCAGAGAAAGACTTTCGTCTTGTTTACATCAGGGTCCCCCATTTTCAATTCGTTAATTAGATTAATTAATTACACAGCAAATGATCGCGTTATGAAAATGAACTCAAAATTAATAAATAGCGGAGCTAATGATGGAGCATCGCCATCGGTTGTGTGATAGTAAAGGGTTAACCTTCTGTCGTGTGGCAGTGAAAGGGTGTAGTAGTTTTTCATAAAGCAAACTGTATATTGAACTGTTCTGGGACCTGACAGCAGCCTGGCAGAGGTGGTAATTGCATTTTCATCATACATTCCTGACTCATTGAGATCGCTGCCCTCCCCCTCGTTGAGAAGGAAGGTGGGTGATATAAACGTGAGTTTGCACATAGGCGGGACAACATACTACTGGTTTACTTCCTCAGGCCAAACTCAGATACAATAGTGGTGTGTTGACCATAAACAAATGACACACTAGACTTTTGTCTCAAACTCCCCAAGTCAAACCTTAGTTACAATAGATCAAAAGGTATCTTGATGTTGGAGGGCTGGCCGAGACAATGAAGGTCGACACCATGCCCTAGAACACAGGTTTTATTACTCAGCTCAACAGGAACCGGCCAAGATGTATCTGATTACAGGTGCTCCCCCTATAAGAAACTGATAGGCAGCTGTTAAACCCCCAATAGAAACTGCTAGGCACACCCTTAAAAGGCATTTCCGGAACAGACCTATGAATAGTGGCTGTTACCTATGTCATAGAGTGTCAGCGAATCAAACGTGGTGGTAGACTACAAATGGTCACGATCACTGGTAATCCAATCGGGAGCTCTCTGGCTCCCAGAACGACCCGCCCCCATGACGTAAAGTTTGGTGGGAGGAGGCTAGTCTTTAAAATACGTGGTTCTGAGAGATATAGGAAGAACCCCCACGAACAACGGAGAGAAAGCAACCACCACTCTACATACCTCCCCCCACCCACTGGACCGGAAGTCAGCGGCGACGCCCCGGAGCAGACGATACATACCATCGAAGAAGAGAGGCAGGAGCCGAGCTCGTTAGATATTGAATATTTAGACTGAATTCTGCGAACCTCCGGCATAGCGGCTGCTTCTCGTAGAATTCATTGCATTTGTTCTTCAAATCGTTGATTTGTAAATTGTTGGAATCCTTTTGATTAAAACTCGGATTCTTACAAATCAATCCGCCCGGAACTGTTTTTCTTCAAAACCGTCGTCTCTCTGAGCGTCAGCCGTATACAAACCATTTCCTGGTTTGTTGTTTGAAGTACTCTAGGGCTTTTAAGATTTTGAACACAACGCAGAAGATTAGGTTCTGATTAAATCAGAACAATTAGCCCAGAAAAGTACTACATTTGGTGCTGTGACCGGAGGACCAGAAGCGACTCGGATGAGAATTTTTTTTCTTTTATTCCTCATTCTTCAAACTCAACAACGACCAGAGCTGCCGGACGACAGCTTCGAACCTGGGAAATAGGTGAGTGATGGGTCGCTCAGTTCGAACAAAGGGGTTGACAAAGTTAGAACCTCATATAAGACATATATATGAAGAAGCAGTAGAAACCACCCATATTGAAATATATGAGAAAGTTGGAAGCCTTGTATAGAAGTATATGAAGAAGTTGGGGGGGCATAACTACTGTTTTAACAGCATGATCAAAGCGTTGAACTGCACTGGATGAAACGTTTATTGAATCGTGAACGCGGTATATCTGGAGTGGTAGGTTCGACTGGGCGCATTTTGGGCAATGAAAAAACCTATTCATTTTGACCTAGAACTGGACGCGGATAAGGTGGCAATTTTTTTACATATCGAGGCGATGAGTGAATTGTGTGTCTATGCTAGCTTGGTGGAGCAGAATCTGGGCCTGGAACCGTGACTCAAACGGCAAAGCGGCGCAGAGACTGGTCCATCGACGAGGTATAGGGTCGTTAATACACTAATTCAACATTATTTGGATCATGTAAATCAGAATGATTAAGAGCAAAATAGATCAGTGTGATAGACAGGGGGCTCGTTATGCGATTAAAGGGAAAAAACGAGTTAATTAATGTGAGCGAGGGCTAGCTGGTGAAACGAGGTTGTAACATGTTTATCAGAGAAAGGCGTTGTGACGTCAATTCGACGAAGCGTGCTCTCTGCATTAAATATCGACCGATCTAAATGAAGATTATGCCCGCTTTAGGACATATTCGAACGGATCAAGATGGCGAGCTTGTCCAACAAATTGAGCTGTGGATTACAAAAACCCGAAAGTCAAAGGAGATTCTTTTTAGTACGTACACTCCAGGACATATTATGAGACTCGTCCGCTGTAATAAAGGGCGAACAAAATAGTACTTTAATAAAGTGTTGGTTCAACGTACTGGTTGTAATCTAAATGTTAGGGAAGATTAAAGTAAACTATTGCGCTTAGTCTCGTTTTTTATAAACGCACAGAAGATATTAAAAAATTTAAAAGTAGAATGTGAACTTGTAAAGATGGCCACGGGGCTCGATATGGTGTGTTGTCAGATTATGAATGTGGAACGAGTTGAATTAATAAGCGTGTGTGGATGGTTAGGTGTGCCTGACATAACAAAAGGACTTATTGTTATATTGTACATTGATTAATGAAATAAGGGATTAAATCTGTATACTGGCGCTTATGTTGAGATTAAAGCTGTTTTGGCATTATGGGTTAGTGCTGGGAAGCGCATGCTCGTCAAAGCTCGAGAGCGGCGAAGCGCGGGCGCGTCCGTACTCGTCGAAGGCTCGTGCTAAGTCGAAGCGCGTTCTCGACAACAACTCGTGTGCGGCAAAGCGCGTGCGCGTCGTAGCGCACAAGAAAGGGGTGTAAACAAGCGGCTAAGCTAGTTACATGCTATATGGCTGAATGGATGAAACGATGAGATTAGCTCGTTGTAGCTCGTTAGGATTGGACAATACTGTATGTTGTGAATGAGATGATAGTACAGTGCAACTGAATTGTCATTAATGTTGAATGTGACGTGTGAGATGCAGTATTGGCCAATGTTGGTACGAGTGCTAATGTGTGGAGAATGGGAGGCGTGTGAGAGGTTCGCACATGCGCGTTGGTAAGAAGGAGCAATGTGTGTGGTTAGGGAGTAGACGAGAGGGAGGAGTTGTGATGTGGTTAAAAGTACACTAGGTGGCGCCAGAGTCTGACCTGGAGCTTTCCTGCCTGCTGACGTGGGCTGGGTGGATCCTCGGGAAGTCTCGCGATGCGTAGCCACTTTAGGTGGAGCGATGTGATCGCCATTTTAGATGGGGCAATAGGGACCATTGTAAGGGAATTATATTGTCAAAGCGATGTGGTTGGAACTGCGCTAGGGGGTGGTAGAGGCATATTTAGACTCCCGTCCTAAGCAGATACAGAAAGCGTTTAGCAGCTGCAGTTTATGTTGTGTGTGGCTGTGTTACATTGAAAGAATGGTTGAAAATATGTCCCTCTTTTAGAACCCCCCCCCCCCTCTCTCTCTCTCGCTCTCCTACTCTCTCCCTTTCTCTCTCTTCTCTCCCTAACCCCCCCCCCCTCTCTCCCTCTTTCCCTCTATCTCTCCACACCCCCCCTCCTCTCTCTCTCTCCCTCTCTCTCTCTCTCCCTCTCTCCCTCCCTCTCTCTCCCTCTCCACACCCCCCCTCTCTCTCCCTCTCTCTCTCTCTCCCTCTCTCCCTCCCTCTCTCTCCCTCTCCACACCCCCCCTCTCTCTCTCTTTTCTCTCTCTCTCCCTGCCCTCTTCCACCGCGCTTCCATTCTCTCTTCCCCCCCTCGCCCCCCCACCACTCTCTCTCGCGATATGAGTGTGTGTTTGCTGGGGCTTGTGGGTTAGAGCGCGTGAGGGATCCACCTTTATGGTTAGGTGGGCCTGGTGACCCATACGGGGTGTGTGTGAAGCTGGGGTAGGCTGGGTCAGGTGTGCGAGTTTACGATGGTATGAGCTCACTCTCTCCTTCTCTCCCTTCCTCTCTCTCTCCCTCCCCCTCACTCCCCACGTCTCTCTCTCTCTCCCTCCCTCTCCCCCCCTCAGCCCCCCCTCTCTCTTCCCCCCCTCCACTATCTCTCTCTCCCTCCCTCCCCCTCTCCCTCTCTCCTCTCCGCTCTCCTTTCCCCTCTCACCCCACCTGTCTTTCCCGCCCTCACCCTCTCCCTCTCTCCCCTCCGCCCTCCCTTCCCCTCGCTCCCCACCTGTCACTCTCTCTTCCTCTCTCTCTCACTCCCCACATCTCTCCCTATTTCTCTCTCCCCTCCCCCCCCTCTCCCCTCAATCCCCCCTCTCTTTTTCTCTCTATGGGACAGTCTGATGCTCCCGTCCTGGTTGGGAGATCATTCTTTAAGAGTGGGGTCATTTGACGAGTGGGGTGGCAGTTTATGTGGCACAGGCTATATTGTAATGAGGTGTTGTATGGACGAGGAATCTCTCTTAAAGTTATCCCTCCTCCACCTCTCTTCCATTTTCTCTTCCCCCCTCGGCCCCCCAAACTCGCTCTCTCTTTCTCTCCTATTTGGACTTGTATATTGTTATTCTCTGTAGGTTCAAATGCAGTTTATTGTTATTTTTTGGGGGTTTCTAGTGCTGGTAGTGGTGTTGGCCGGCGTCAGGGCGATGATGTTGTAGCAACCAGCGGTGGGCCATACTCTCTGGCTCTCACCAGGTCTCCGTGCCAGTGGTTTGGATGTTGCGTTCAGGATAGTGGGCCGTAAGTCGGAGCATGCTTTGAGGACAGGTTAGGGACTCTCCACGCAGATGGACCTGCGTGTGAGGGGTCACTCTGCTCGGCTGCACCTGCGATGGCGGTGTTGGTAGATGAACGAGGCGTGTAATTTTTCTTTTCAGTTTAACAGGGGTGCAGGGACTGTGGACGTCGTGGCGTGGGTGGTAGACAGATCGTCGTGGCTCGCTGTCTGCCTCCGCGCATTAACGGGGATGCGCTATGCGTGCACTCGTCAAGGCTCGCTGCCACGCTGCGCGCATTGAGTCATATTATGTGTGGATATTTGGGTGGAGGTGGTTACGGTGGTTAATTTGAGTCGGAGGTGCTGTGTGTGAGCAGCAGTGGTTGAGAGTGGTATGGACTTTGGATATCCTTGAGTAGGAAGCCCGGGGTTTCGCGTTCCAGGTTTGCAAACTGGGGGGGACACCGTGGGCTACAAGTCGGCAGACCAGTGAGATGTCTTTGGTCTGCAGGGATTTCAAAATAGGGGTGGTGTCTGCGCCTGTGATTTAATGAACAGGTTGTGCGGCACTGTTCCGAGACACGAGAATTCGGTGACATGAGTCACTGAAAATGTATTTCTTTTCTCGTGAGCAGTGGGTCTAACACCTAAGAGGTTAGGTGTTACGGGGGAATGTGTAGTAATTGTGTGCAAAATTATGTGTGAAATATGGGTATTACTGGTATGTAAAATGTGATGTGAGCGGAATACATTTTTAGGCTTTCTCAGATAGAAATAAATAAAGCTACACATAGAAGGAAAAGTTAGAATTAAAAATACACATAGTCATTTGCAGAGCAATAAGAGTTAAAGTGATTTTATTTACATAAATTACCATATCCAGCACAAATGTTTAGAAATGATAGGCTGTGATTAACAAATTGCTGATTGATCAACAGAAGGAAAAGGCTGATGCGAAATAGGGTTCTCCAGAGTTGTGTGAAGAAGGAGCATGACAACGGGATTGGGAGATCCAGGTTTCCAATGGAGACAACAGAAAACAATTAAGGCCGTGTCGTTAAAAATTCAAAAGAAAATTGCACAAATGCTCTCTAAAGTGATATTAGTATAGAAGATGCCCGACATTCCATGCTTAAAGATAAATGATGGATTGTGAAAGGGAAATGCCACTGATAATTAAGTGTGTGCTTTTTCTTTCTCTCTTCACAGCTGCGCCAGGGCGGACAGAGGCAGTGCTGACAATTCCAAACTCCAAACAGGGGATCAAATTGACTGTTGAAAGTCAGGGTATAGTATCACACAAAGCGTGTTGTCAATTCCTGTTTGCACCAATAACTCTGACAGTGTGAGTGATATTAACTCAAGTTTGTAAAAATAGTTTAAATACAGAGAAACTTGCTTTCCAAACGGTGATATTACGAGTGTTTGAAAGAGGTGAGAATGGAAAATACACAGATAGGAACAACTGGAGGGTTAGATGCAATAACCATAGAGAGGGTAGAAAATCTGTCTATTTCAACAACTGGAAATGTCACAATAAAAGTGAAGAAACAATGGCCAAAGATATTCAGGCCTTTACAAAACCTTGTATTTAAATATAAGAAAGGAGGCCGGTATAGAATGCGTACCCAAATCAAAAAACAGAAAAAGAGATTACGAAAGGCAATGAAAAGAAATAATGCCGGTAGGGGGGACATGCCGATAACCTCTGCAGACATTTCATTGACCGAATTGAACAGTGACGTTAACCTGATTGACTTGAATGTGACCGACTCCCCTCCTGAGACCAGTGTGATGGAGGGACTGGAAGTAATGTCTTTGACTCCACCACAGGGGGTCGTTGAGGAGAGCGACCCAGAGACAACTGTATTACCCGAGCCGATCCACGCTGAAGTGTCCGTTGCAGGGGACTGCCAGTTAACCAGGAGACAAAGAAAGCAACTGAGGAGAGCGATGTTGTGGCAGCAGTCCCAGGGAGTTGACTCGGGTCGTACGGCTGGAATAGAGATCGACAGCAGGTATGAGATAATACATGAACAGTTTCTACAGCCCACCTGTGTCCCGTGCCTAGGTTTCCCCCACCCCCACCATCAGTACCAAACTGAGAGACGTGGCCCGATGACTAGGAGCCAGTCAGCACGGGCCAGAGTGGAGGAAGAGCGGAGGACGGGCCTCCCTCAAGAACAACAGCCAACCGAGGCAGGACAGGTAGTGGAATACCTCCAAGGCCTAATCCAGTCCGCGCAGCCAAGAGGGGAGACGGGCTCCAACGGGGAACCAAATGACCAGAGACGGGCCCAGTTGGGGCCACAGGGGTGTCCTGCCCCAGAACAACAACAAAAGCCAATGGGAAAACCTGGGCAGACACGGGGACGAGGTGGAAACAAAAGAGGGAGTGCGAATGGATCCAGAGCACAGTCAATTGTGTGTTGGAGGTGCGGGAATCTCGACCATATTTCTAGAGACTGTGAGCGGGACTGTCTATCCACAACAGGAGGCCCTCGATGGGGGAACAGAGGAGGTGGGCGTGGGCAAAACCAAGGTCGGTATCAAGTGAAGTGTCCACGGCCCGCAAGCTCCCCCTGTCCAGGACCCCCTCAGCACCAGAGCCAAGATGAGAGGCGGGGCCCAGCGATGGGAAGTCAGACCGCCAGCGCTGAGATGGGGGAAGAGGCGTCGTCCTATAGACAACAGATAGCGTTTATAGCAGCGTTCGAACGACACGAGGCAGTTCATCGAGATCTGATGAAGACACAGCTGGAGATCGGTCAAGCCGCACACGAGACGCAGAGACTGGAGCAAGAATGGGCGAGAAAGTATGTACTGCTAGATTGTACAGCGATTGGGGTCATGCTTCGGGCGTCGGAAGTAGCCGCACACGAGACTCAGAGACTGGAACAAGAACTGGCGAGAAAGACTGCACTGTTAGATGGTACAGCTATTGAGATCATGCTTCGGGCGTCGGAGTTAGGCCGCCGTGATCAAGCAATGCCGTGTGCCCCGTTGCCCGGACAGATAGCGGGCCCCTCCCAACAACAGGCTCAAAGAACTGTGACTGAACCAAATAGGTACGTGGCTTTCTCCCCAGAACAGGCTCAAGGGAACCATGGCGGTGATGGCAGACAGCAAGGACATGCTCTGGGCCCGATGACCCCAGGGCCATCCGATCACAGGTGGGCGGCCCACCGGGTCCCACAACCGAGGGAACAAGGACAGGTTTGCTGGATCTGTGGACTGATAGGTCATTTTCAAAGGTCATGTCTGCAGAGGCCGCCGGCAGAATAAAAAATATATACAACTGATTAGAATAAAAATGGAATAAAGTGAATAAAAAATATATGCTACTGATTAGAATAAAAATAGAATAAAAAATAAATAGAGGGGTTAGGTGATTAGGTTATGAGTGGACGTTACTAAAATGGATGTGTGAGTAATATGGCGTGATGAGGTAACTGACGGATGCATGAACTAATCGGACTAACAAGAACAGCAAATCATGTTAAACAGTTAATATTAGGTATTCAATATTAGACAGTGAGATGATGTGACACTGCGGCAGCTAGTGGTCAGTAGATTATCCATGTTTGATCAACATTCAGATTGGTCAAAGGGTGGACTGCATGATTAAGAAATTAAAAAGACCCATAGTTGTTTCTAGGTTTTTATGATATTGATAGATGGACATCAA
The DNA here is from genome assembly GCF_963971535.1 of Notolepis coatsorum. Classification (NCBI taxonomy): domain Eukaryota; kingdom Metazoa; phylum Chordata; class Actinopteri; order Aulopiformes; family Paralepididae; genus Notolepis; species Notolepis coatsorum. The sequence continues at coordinate 8,656,538 of NC_140172.1, forward strand.
CAATCATGAGTAATAGATATAGGTGTTTATTTTTATTTCTGCATTTTCTTTTCTTTCCTAGTGTGTTACGAGCAATTCCTGAATTAGGCCGGAAGCTATCATTTTGTTTATTCATTTGATTTTTCCATTTTTGTTTCTTAGTTTATACGGGGGTGGATACGCCCCTAGATAATAGGTTAAGGTTGTGTCTGAGAATGAGTTAAAAAAGAAATGCTCACAAGTTTTGTTTATTGTTTTCAATTATTGTTTTGGGCATGTTTTTCTTTGTTTTTGTTTCTTTTCTATATTTTTTCTTAGGAAACCTGACAGGCTGGGAGTGATCTCGACACATCAGGACTGGGTAGTATATGTCTATATAATGGACTGAGAACAAAGTGAATGGACATGAGCTGGTTCTTGAATTTTTGTTCCCCGCCCATTAAAAATCCGGATCTAGGATCTGGGGGTGATTGGTGAAAGTGTTGGGAAACATGATTCTCTGTACATTGATAAGCTCAGTAGGTTTGGTCGCCATTGGTCAAATAGTATTTGTGTAGGGTGTGGACATGTGCAATTGATAATTGGCTTGTGGGGGACTCTGACGGCTTAGTAGAGGCTGGCAGAGCATGTGGAAGAGGTGTGTTTAAGGCGGACTGTGATTTGTTGCCATACATGTAGGACTACTGGGAGAGAGGGGGTGTCAGTACTGGCTGTCCGGGCCCGGCGGCAGCTGTCCAGGGACGAAGGTATGATGTTTGAATTTTATTCCACATCAAAGGGTGGTGTGGGTTATACTGTTTTGACAGCATAATATAAAGAGAGCCATGTGAATTTTTCAGAATTTTGAATATTAACGATCTAGAAGCCATGAAATATATAGATAAATGATTTGGAAAAGAAAGGTGTCAAAACTCAGACCAGTAAAGAGTGTCTGAGGGAGGAAAAATATGGATTCTCAATCAAATGTTGTGGTAGAAGTAACCTGCACTGTCCACCGAAGCGATATATATATTCACTGCAGGATACGAATGGGAGATTGGGGAACCAGCAGTCATCCGAGTGTGGATGTGTATGTAATTTTGTTTTTTCTCATAATAGGTACGTGAGTGATGACTGTGTTAGGTGGAGCTGTGTACCCAGAGTTCGGTGTTGGGTCGGGTCGGCTATGCATGGCCTTCCGGCAGGGCACTGGATTCTGGGGATGATAGCTTGAGTGATGGGATAAGGTGCTTGGATGCTGATTGCGATGTACCTGTGGTGGGGTGTGGTTTAACCTCTGTGGAGGGTCTGTTATGGACTCTTCAGAAAACAGGGGCTGGCACCTCACGGCGTGCAATGCGCGGTTTCCGATGCATCCTTTAGAATAACTCTGGTGGACACGAGTCTGGGTGACGAGTGGTACTGAATAATGGAAAGTGTATGAAAGAATGTATGTAATAATACTAATAAATGATGTTAGGTCGCTGTATGGTAGTACCAGGTTTGCGCGCGACGGGCAAAGGTCCAAGTTTGGACATCCTGGACAATGATATGCGCGAGTACGTAAAATACATGTCAAAGATCCACAAAAATATTCTGGATCATGTCTCCAGTAGACAGGAGCATGAAACCGGGGAGGAGGTGAATAGGCCGACTACACCTCTAATCATACAGGGCGACTACGTTTATGTTAAAGTATTTAGGCGTAAGTGGTTTGGCGCGCGACGGGAAGGGCCATACAAAGTCGTCCAAGCCACCGAAAGGGCTTTACAGATTCAAGGGTCATCGATGTGGTTCCATATGTTGCATTGTGTAAAATCAATAGATACGGGCCAAGAATGGGAACCTGAACCACGGGCCCTTGAGCATGAAACCGCTAAACGAAGGCGAAGTGGCGGACGATGAAACCGGGGCGGCGCAACTGTTAAACGAAGGAGAAGATGTGAATGATTATGGGGAGCCAGACAGAGGGGACCACGATTGGCCACCGGTAGGGGATGAGGGATTTTTACAGGAGCCAGACAGAGGAGAGGATTATGAATTGGAACATAATAATTTCTCCTCTGTGGACTTGGATGGCGTACCAGAAGGACCGGATGGACCCGTGCTTAGCACAAGCCCGGAAAGAGATACTCGACCGCAACAAGTCATAAAGAAACCTCAAAGGTACACATAGGCAAAAGGAGGGACAGTGTAAATGATAGGCCATGGAGAGAGCGTGTATATATTTTTTGATTTTTGATTAGTGAGCTCTCTCCTTTTTTACAAATGTTTAAAAAATGAATGCAATGTAATAATCTTTTCTTTCAGAGTTGGTTGCACAAAATAGACATGTTTGGTTAAAATACACATAAGTATAGTCTCAACCTGGTAATTGGTACAATGCCCTTTTTGTATAAAGGGACGGACCTAGACGTGTGTTAATTTTGAATACACTTATAAACTGTGCAACATTCAAATAACTGGGAATTGTTAAATGATGTGTGAATGAACTTAGAATGGTGTAAACTGCAACTAATGAATAGTCGGTAATTGTGGGAAATGAGCTAATGCGGGTGTTGAAAGCAATTGATACTAACAAATATGAACTATGAGCTAGAAGGATTCTGGAAATATTTGGTTCTTAGGTGATTTGGCTAAACAGTTAAAAGGTTAAGGTATTTGTAACAGTTTGATTGAGAAAATACTAACAAGTATATTGGGGATAATTAATCCCCAAACTGGGGAAACTGTAGTAGTTTTTCATAAAGCAAACTGTATATTGAACTGTTCTGGGACCTGACAGCAGCCTGGCAGAGGTGGTAATTGCATTTTCATCATACATTCCTGACTCATTGAGATCGCTGCCCTCCCCCTCGTTGAGGAGGAAGGTGGGTGATATAAACGTGAGTTTGCACATAGGCGGGACAACATACTACTGGTTTACTTCCTCAGGCCAAACTCAGATACAATAGTGGTGTGTTGACCATAAACAAATGACACACTAGACTTTTGTCTCAAACTCCCCAAGTCATGCTTGGTTCTGTATAACCCTCCTGAGATTGTGCTTCATAGAGTAAAATAGTAAAGACCAAACACTATATAGGGGCGACAGTGGCTCGGGAGGTAGAGCAGTCGTCTGGCAATCCGGAGGTTCCCGGTTCGATTCCCACTCCTCCTCCCGGGCAACGTGTCGATGTGTCCTTGAGCAAGACACTTAACCCCTAATTGCTCCCGATGAGCAGGTTGGCATCTTGCATGGTCGCCTCCGCCGTCGGTGTGTGAATGTGTGAGTGAACGGGTACAAAATGTGAGTAACAAATTGTAAAGCACTTTGGATAAAAGCGCTATATAAAAAAGCAGCCATTTACCATTTACAAAATATACAATATACAAAACTAAAATGTACAAAATCCAAAAAACGAAATGCTAAAATTAAGTAGAAGAAGTAGGAATGAAGAGGTAGGAATAGGTAAATGTTCTTATTTAATAGTGTGAGATGTGATTTATTCAGATGAGTTCTCCTGGTGCAGGCCATGGGGCAGTGGCAGTGATCATTCATCCCTAAATCAAAGATACCAAAGGCAATCATCTGGTCACTCTTTTTTGTCATCGATCCAGGTGGACCTAGAACTATTCTTTGGGTTTTTTCAGACTATAATAACGGTATCCAAACACGTACACAGAGATCATCCACTGTCTGCATGACAGACAAAAGATCTACCGCATCATGGATATAATAAGTTAATAAACTCCGACGACACATCAGACCAAAACAAAAACAAAACAAAGTGCAACACCAAGCGGTGGCTCAGCGGGGGCCGTTTTGGCGGCTTCACAGATTCTACCTTTACAGGGAAAAGACACATTTGTCTGCTTTTTGAAGACTTTGTTTTGACTGTTCGGATCCCAGAAGATCGTGGAAGATGTACCTCACGACACACACCTGACAGGCGAGGGAGTCCCCGTGGTCCCGCTGCACAAGACAATGTTACCGTGCTTTAAAAACACACATCATCATGGAGTAAGTTCTTCTGTGGGTTGTGAGCACATGTCAACTGTGTTTTAGTCAAGAGGACAGGCCTGTGTGCCGCAGGGCTCAGAAGACGTGTGCAGCGTGTGTTCAAGAGCCAGAGCCCAAACGTGTATCGAATCCCAGTCTCAGCGTTGCCTTCGGCTTGGTGCCGGCCGTCATACTGGCTCATTTGGCAGAGTCAGCGGGTGGAAGTCGATGGGTGGGGATTGGAGGTTGTGGACAGCGACTCCTACAGGTCGGTTGGGGGACACCTGCACAGCAGAGACAGGAAGTAGCAGGGGTAGTGTACACGTTACTCCTCGCCACTGAGAGTCCGCTCCGTCTGGTGAAAAGATGCGACAGGCTGCCTCCTCGTGTACTGGAGGGGACACGTGATGCAAGGCTTCTATCCTCACTATAACCGACCAGTGGGGGGCATAGTCTAGCAACGTTCGAGACAGGGGAGGGGAGAATTGGCACAGCGAAAATTGGGATGGGAGAAAAATAGAAAAATAAGGAGAAAAAGTGGATAAAAAAATAAAAGAGCCAGAGCCCAAACGCAGAACGAGCAGAGTCGAGGAATAAAGGAGGAACTGTACATTGGTTGGGTGGGTGGGGTGGGTGGGTGGTTGGGTAGGTGAGGTGGGGTGAGGGGGGTGGGGGGAAACTGTACATTGGAGGTGGTTGGGTGGGTGAGGGGAGGGTAGGCGGGTGGGAGGGGGGGGGTAACTGTACATTGGCTTATTGACGAAACCTTACTTGGTCCCAAGAAGAGGGTCTCGTGTATTACTGGGTTAGGACATTTACTGTACATTGGGGATGGGTGGGGTTTTCTTTGTTTCTATGTGTCAGTCACGCCAGCTGTAGGACCGTAGCCTCCTCGCCTAGAGGCTGAGATGTGAGACCGGTACCGTCCGCAGCCCGGGATGGAAGAACCAGATATCTGTGTTTGCCAGCATTAAAGGAAGCAACGCCAACGCCACCAATCAAACCACACTGCCAACCACACATGGGATTTGGCAGAGGGGAATACTTTCTGAGGAGTGAGTTTAACAGACTCCTCCTACTCCATTACAAATGTGACATATATTTCTACTAAGCAATGACAGAAAAAAGCTGAAAAAGGCAGGACATTTTTTTATAAATGAAAAAAAAAATATATATATATATAGGCTACAGCACATTTGGAGGAGTTGTATAGCTGTGGATGTGTTATATTCCCCACTACTCCCCTGGAATCTACCTGAGGCATATACACACACGCTGCATCTTACATGCATACCGTTTCACACTGCCAGGGTCCATTCCCAGGTCGATGAATATACATGTCACTCGCAGCCTTCCCCCGTAAACAAGACATTATTTCCAATGTAAAAGGCAGGAAAATACATCATAAACAATCAAATGCTCCAGTCGGTGCCACGCGGGTGCTTTAATGCCGGGGAAATAATAATTCTGTCTGAATAATTTGACAATCTGCTGCTTATGTTATTCCTTTAGTTTCTCTCTCCCCTCCAGAAGTGGCATCAGATCACACCGGCGCCGGGCGGGCGGGACACTGGGTTTGTGAAGGTGACACGGAGACGGGGCTGATCAGAAACTGACAGGGGGAGCGGAATGACAATCTTAACGATGAAGAAGTCAGTCTCGATGTTTTGCAAAATTAGTTCCTAGTGACTATGATACACGAAATGAATCCATATTGATACCACTGTCACTACGGGTTAGGCGGGTGTTCTAATGCAGACGGAACGATGTTCCTGGAGCGAGGCGGAGCAATTGAATCCCTCTGGGTGTAAACACATGTAGGTTAGCCTGATAGGACTTCTGCCAGGACCGGGGACTGGGAAGGGGACGCCAACACGGACGAGGACAGTTGATCCCCGCCAGAGCTTTGTCTGCACCCTTGTGGGAGCTTTTGTCCTGTAGATAGAAGATGGTAGAATAGAATAGAATAGAATAGAAGTACTTCATTAATAATCCCGAGGGACATTCAGCACCACAGATCTCTCACTCAATAAACATTTAGGTAGTAAAAAAAAATAAGAATGCAAAGTCAAAGATATTTAATTCTAAAATATGCAGTCCAAAAATATACAGTAAAATGTCAAATGTACAGGAAGATATACAGGGATTTATAGAGTCCGGTGCAAAAAACTGCAGTGCAGAAAAAAAATTTATTGATAGATTGTTGTGCTCAGTGAGGCGTTATATAGTCTGATTGTTGGTATGAAGGACTTCCTGTGACGTTCAGTGTTGCATCTTGGGAGTCTGAGTCTAACACTGAACATGCTCCTCCTGTCGGCCAGGTCCGTGTGTAGTAGGTGGGAGGCGTTGTCCATGGTGGCGTGGAGCTTAGCAAGACCCCTCCTCGCTGACACCACCGCCAACTTTCCTTATCAGGGTTCCGGTGGGGTCTTAATTAAAATGTCTTAAAAAGGTCTTAAATGTGTATTGGATGAGGAAGTTATTTCCATGTCGCCTGACTTCTCTGTATCACATTTAAAGGTTGGGTGAAAAGAGCCGTACGGTAACGGGCCGCCTTCAGTTTCCGCGCAACGATATGGAACGACTTATTTCATAGTAATTTGGATTCAAACCTTTTTGCCGGTGTGGCCGTGAAATGGGTATTAAATTCTGTTCAAAGTGGTCTTAAAAATTATAAAATTAAATAGTAAAAAAAAAAAAAAAACTGCAGGAACTCTGCTTATACAGACAGTTGTATTTCAAGTTTCAAGTTGCGGCACGGTGGTGTAGTGGTTAACACTGTCGCCTCACAGCAAGAAGGTCCAGGGTTCGAATCCCGCTTGGGGACCAGGTTTCCATGATGCCAGTTACCCAGGTGGGGTATCTCCCAGGCCTTTCTGTGTGGAGTTTGCATGTTCTCCCCGTGCTCGCAAGGGTTTCCCCCCCGATAAGATAAACCCAATGGAAAAACATGCACAACAACAAGATCGCTAACGCTGTGGCGTCCTTGACGAAGACGGACAGGAGCACTTGGATTGGTCCCCTGGCGCGGCTCACGTTGACGCCTGTCTGCTCTCGGCTGCCCTTGGGGGGGAAGGACGACGGGATGGGTTAATCGCAGATACGAATTGCATGCATGCATCGCATGTGTGCCAATTGATGACCTCGGAGCAGGTCCTAAATTATTATTATTATTATATTAAGTTCAAGTTTGTTTATTATTTGTCATACAGAAATACAGAATACTTTGCATGAAATGTTTCTTTCCGTTTCGCTCCTGAGAGTGTGCTAGATAATAACAAGATAGTATAAATAAGTATAATAAGTAAAAAATTGAAAGTCAAGAAGTCAAGTGTAAACAACAATTGTTCAGTATACCTCTATATACAGTATGTACATCTGGTAGAAAAATGTTGAGGTATAGCTTAGCTTGTGGTGCCACCTTGTGGTAGTGATGTGCAATAAGAATAAGGAATGAGAGATGTGCAATTCCCTTACCAATAATATAAATATAAAGTGTAAAAGTGTAAAGTGAGTGCTACAGTGTGTTGTGCGTGTGTTGATGGCCGGTTATTGTTCATTGTTCAATCATTGTTCATTGACCAATCATTGTTCATTGACAAATCATTGTTCATTGAGCATCCTGATGGCCTGGGGATAGAAGCTCCTTCTGAGTTTCTCTGTGCTTGCCATGAGACTCCGGTATCGCTTGCCTGACCGCAGCAGTTCAAAGAGGCAGTTGTTTGGGTGGCTGGAGTCTTTGATTATTATCTTAGCCTTGCCCATGCACCGCTTGTTGTAAATGCCTTGGAGAGTGGGAAGCCCCCCTCCATGTGTGTGTTCGGCTGAACGGGCCACTCTCTGTAATTTGCTATGGTCTTGTGCAGTGCTATTCCCAAACCAGGAGGTGATATTGCCAGTCAGGATGCTCTCTATTGTACATGAGTAGAAGTTCTTAAGGATCTTCTGACTGACTTGGAACTTCCTTAAGCGCCTCAGGAAGTAAAGGCGTTGTCGTGCCTTCTTGATAACACTGTCAATGTGTGTGGTCCATGTCAAGTCCTCGGATATGTGGGCTCCGAGGTACTTAAAACTGTTCACTCTCTCAACCGGTGCCCCGTCGATGCTGAATGGGCTGTAGTCCCTGACCCCCGACCTCCTAAAGTCCACACTCATCTCCTTTGTTTTGCTGACGTTCAGGGAGAGGCAGTTCTCCTGACACCACTGCGACAGATTCTCTACCTCTTCCAGGTAGGCCCTCTCGTCGTTGGCAGAGATCAGGCCCACCACTACTGTGTCGTCAGAAAATTTGGTGATTGTGTTGTTGTTCCGCTGTGCCACACAGTCATGTGTGTACAGGGAGTAGAGGAGGGGACTCAGAACACAGCCCTGGGGGGCCCCTATGTTGAGAGTGATGGATGAGGAGGTGCAGTTGCCTGCTCTCACCACCTGGGGTCTGCCCGTCACGAAGTCCAAGACCCACTGGCAGAGGTCATAATTCAAGCCCAGGTCCCTGAGCTTGGCTATGAGTTTGGAGGGGACTATGGTATTGAATGCTGAGCTGTAGTCGATGAATAGCATTCTCACATAGTTCCCCTGCCTCTTGTCCAGGTGTGATGCTATGTGATGCTATTTGGAAGTTCTAATCTAATCAGATGCCATACAGTATGTGGGTGAGCTAGAAGAGCTTAGCCGTTACATTCCTCGTTCACCTTTCAGCGCTGCACATGATCCATGTCTAGACCATGTTGGAACCGGTTTGGTCCAGGTATACAGACCATGCTGGAACCGGTTTGATCCAGGTACATAGACCATGTTGGCCATGTCATTATCACTAGATAATATCACATATTATTGTTAGTGCTAGGGAGGGGGGGGGGGGGGGGGTCACCAGAGGCTCCACGATATATTATCATGATACTAGCGTCGCAATATTGCGATATATTGCATTGTATTACCTTTGTCAACTGTACATTATGTCCCCAATGGAAAACATTGTCAACATCTGCAATGTAAATACAGCATCTATTTAAACTAATAAGATCACATCTTCAGTCTGTTCACCTCACTCCAATACTTTTTTATTGCAGCAAAATGGGTTTGTGTGTGATTGGGATTTTCTCTTTATATTAATACTTGGCATCACTGTATTGACATGATATTGACAAACAGAATATTGCAATATATTGCTGTATTGATTTCCCCCCACCCCTGGTTAGTGCTAGTACTCACGTATTGGTATCTGTGACATTAATTGATACAGAGTAAATGGTGCATATTTTTTTATTTAAATAGTAGCTTTTATCCAGAAGCGCTTTACAATTTTGTTCTTCACATCTTACCCGTTCACTCACACATCCACACGCCGACGGCGGAGGCGACCAGATGAGCGACACACACACACACACACACACACACACACACACACACACACACACACACACACACACACACACACACACACACACACACACACACACACACATGCATTGAGTCGCCGATGAAATGTCTCTCTGCCCTTTGCCCACCCGTCGTCCTTCCACCCAAGGAGCAGACATGAGCCGTGCCCGGGGAGCAATCCAAGTGCTCCTGTCATCTTCGACAGCGTCAGCGATCTGTTCTGCATGTTTTTTCCATTGGGTTTATCTTATCGGGAGGGGGAACCCTTGCGAGCACAGAGGGGGGGGGGGGGGGGGGGGGGGGGGGAGAACATGCAAACTCCACACAGGAAGGCGCGGGAGATACCCCCCCACCTGGGTACCTGGCAACGCGGCGACCTGGGCCCCAAGCGGGAATCGAACCCACGACCTTCTAGCTGTGAGGCGACAGTGTTTCAGTTTCAGTTCAAACTGTATTTGAACAGGGACAGCACACATTTATGAACATAAATGTAAATGTGTGAGAACAGTGTTAGCCAAAGCAAATTTCCGACTGTTGCCTGGTGTTAAAAAACCGCTAAAAAAAAAAGCATAACATATATGGCATACAGGTCATTAAGAACAGGTTAAAAACACATGCAAAATATATATAGCCGATATGTACAGACAATGTACAAACAATAATACTACATATTAGGTACAGGCCAGCATATGGGGTTAGAGTTGCGGATGTAATTTGGAATGGAGTTCCAGGTATTAGCAGCTCTCACAGCTGACTGGCTAAATGTACTTTTCCTTAATGGAACAGCCAAGTCACACGGTACAACAGTTCTGGTGAACCTGCTGCTGGGAGTGAAACAATCTGGAAGTGGGGGTGGGGCTAGACCATGTAGGTGCGGCTAGAGCCCCCCTGTCATGCCTCTGCGCCCCCCCTGGGGGTGCGCCCCCCACTTTGAGAAACACTGAGCTAGACCATAGCGGGGGGGCTGTACCATGGATGCAGGGCTAGACCATGGAGGTGGGGCTGGACCATGGAGGTGTGGCTAGACCATGGATGTGGGGCTAGACCATGGAGGTGGGGCTGGACCATGGAGGTGGGGCTGGACCATGGAGGTGGGGCTGGACCATGGAGGTGGGGCTGGACCATGGAGGTGGGGCTATACCATGTAGGTGTGGCTAGACCATGGGGGTGGGGCTAGACCATGGAGGTGGGGCTGGACTATGGAGGTGGGGCTGGACCATGGAGGTGGGGCTAGACCATGGAGGTGGGGCTATACCATGGAGGCGGGGCTATACCATGGAGGTGGGGCTAGAACATGGAGGTGGGGCTAGACCATGGAGGTGTGGCTAGACCATGGATGTGGGGCTAGACCATGGAGGTGTGGCTAGACCATGGAGGTGTGGCTAGAAAATGGAGGTGAGGCTAGACCATGGAGGTGGGGCTGGACCATGGAGGTGGGGCTAGACCATGGAGGTGGGGCTAGACCATGGAGGTGGGACTAGACCATGGAGGTGGGGCTAGACCATGGAGGTGGGGCTAGACCATGGAGGTGGGGCTGGACCATGAAGGTGGGGCTGGACCATGAAGGTGGGGCTAGACCATGGAGGTGGGGCTAGACCATGGAGGTGGGGCTAGACCATGGAGGTGGGGCTAGAGACCATGGAGGATTTTGAAGACCAGACTGGCATGGGTTAGTTTGATGATGTTGACCCAGCTCAAGAGGCCATGCTTGTCCAGGATATTGCAGTGGTGGTGACGGATAGGCTTCTGGTGTATGAATGGGCGCTAGAGTTGTTTTGCAGGCCTGCACCGTGCCGCCTATACGATGACATTCTGTTAGTCTATTATTTTGTGAGTTTAGAAACATAGGGTTATATCTACATTCAGAGTAGTTTAAATAAATATATATATATATATATATATATATATATATATATATATATATATATATATATATATATATATATATATATATATATATATATATATATATATATATATATATATATATATATATATATATATATATATATATAAATGCCTGTTAACCTCTTATCCATCAGGCAAAAAATGTGGCTAGTTTTTTTTAGTTTTGCATACCGTCTGACGATTGCATACCCAAAGTAATTTGCGATTTATTCTTGAACCACTTATAGCACATGCATGAGTCTGGTCTCTTTTGAAAGGAAACATTCCGAATTTTCTTCCACAACAGGAATAATCTGACGTGCGCGGCGCGCAGTCGGGCCGCCCGATGTTTAAGAGGTCATTACAATATCATTACTTAGCCAACACAGCGTTTAAAGTAATTTTAAATCCTGAACAATGTTTAGTCATGCTCCCGATATCTGCAGGTCTGCCAGCAGCCTGTGGGCTGAAGGATTCAGTCACGGTTAGTTAGCCCACATTTACATAGCCGTACCGTTCCACCGCTGTGGCTTTCCTTTGAGGTGTATATATATATATATACATACATGTCACAAGCCTAATTCCTGATCGAGGAGTCCAGAAACCATATCGTAAGTAACCTCTATCGGTATGGAACACATTAATGGACCTTTTCAGAAGAATTCCGAGACGCTAGGGGCACTTTGGCTTTGGCCCCCGCTAGTTAATTTCCCGCCGAGCTGTTCTATTAGCAAACATCGCACGGGCAAATAAACGTGGGGCCCATTTAGAATGTGTATGTTCTCAAGTTAGAAAAAGGTCTTCCAACGTGAGTTCATCAAAGACTTAACCGCTGCTGAAGTTAAAAGGATTTGGAAGCTGTAGAAAAGCTCTATTCAGTAGAAGAGGCTGTGATGAACCCCCCCCCCCCCCAGTCCATCCCCGGGAGGCCAGCACAGCCCCGACGTTTCACGGTTACTGTATTTTTAGGAACAGAGCTCACGGCTCAATGATTTATCCGAAGACAAAGATGACAGAAGAGACTTTGTTTGTCATTGCCAACTAGCACACCCAGTTCTGTATGATATCAAAAGATTTCCCAACAATAATAACCTTATCGTCAGTGATCCATAATGGAGAATGTTTTTGCCTAAGATAGCCGCCTGGGAGCAGTGCCAGCCTGTGGTACTAAAATTAACTATTGTTCCATGTGCATTATTCTGGCAACGGTAGATCCTAACCACGGTAATATAACCAGGCTAGGGTTGGATGGTAAACAGGATATGAAGGTAATATAACCAGGCTAGGGTTGGATGGTAAACAGGATATGAAGGTAATATAACCAGGCTAGGGTTGGATGGTAAACAGAATATGAAGGTAATATAACCAGGCTAGGGTTGGATGGTAAACAGGATATGAAGGTAATATAACCAGGCTAGGGTTGGATGGTAAACAGGATATGAAGGTAATATAACCAGGCTAGGGTTGGATGGTAAACAGGATATGAAGGTAATATAACCAGGCTAGGGTTGGATGGTAAACAGGATATGAAGGTAATATAACCAGACTAGGGTTGGATGGTAAACAGGATATGAAGGTAATATAACCAGGCTAGGGTTGGATGGTAAACAGAATATGAAGGTAATATAACCAGGCTAGGGTTGGATGGTGTACAGGATATGAAGGTAATATAACCAGGCTAGGGCTGGATGGTGTACAGATGAAAGTATACCATCAGGGATCCATTTGTACTTGTTCACGTTCTGTATATTGTTAAACAAAACAAAGATAATCTTTATGGAATGACTCCATAAACCTTAAGATGACCCCAGTGGGAATTTAACCCCTAACCCCGGCAATGTAAGTGCAAGTAACATAAAATAGAATTCTTTTGATGAAATACAGTACTAGCACCGTGCCAATTGTATTATACGATAAAGACATTAAAGGGGCTATGTACTGCTATTCCTAGCACTATTTGGGCAACTTTACACAATTCCTGTTAGTCTATTGAAGACATTTGTAAGTTTTTTTTCCAAAAAAATGCATTGTTTTATATTTCTAATCAAGTGAATAAAACCGTATAATATACATGTCTCTCTCTGATAAGGCAGTGGATTTTGAACTTAAAAAAACATTAACAAAACATAAAATCCTTTAATCCATTGCTGAAAACGCAATTTTCCCATTAACCCCACATGCCTTTACATTTAGATGTAGTCTGTGTGTGTCTGTGTGTATCTGTGTGTGTCTGTCTGGTATGTGTGTATCTGTCTGTGTGTATCTGTGTGTATCTGTCTGTGTGTATCTGTCTGTGTGTATCTGGTCTGTGTGTGTATCTGGTCTGTGTGTGTATCTGTGTGTATCTGTCTGTGTGTATCTGGTCTGTGTGTGTATCTGTGTGTAGTATCTGTCTGGTCTGTTTGAGCCACTCAGGCAGCAATGGCGTATCACGGCCACAAGGTGGCAGCAGGGGATATCTTTGAATTATCCAACTGTCTCTGGGCAGAAAGGGCTGAATACAGAGAAATGTGGTCAGAGCGAGAAAAAAGAAATAATCGAGGAAGAATGAGGTCATCTTTTAAAGGAACAATCACGGTATAAAACATACGGCTCATCACAGACGGGCTGCGGTGGCTGTGACAATACTAATACTCTAGTGGGGTTGAGTGCGTGTGCGTGTGCGTGTGCCAGGCACGCGAGAAGTAATTTATACTTGGGGGTGCGGTTGGAGTCGGATAAATAATAATAATAATAACGTCATATTAAATGCATGCGCGAAGCGCATCATTCGTGATTTTCCATTCATTTGAAAGATCAATATTTTACAATACAACAGACAAACTTGAACACCAACATGTGGACAGTTCACACACGAAATGCAGCAGTTTTTCTCTAATCAGAAGACGATTTATTGTCGATTTAGACGCAAGCCGCCCGCAAGCGTCAACAACTATGCGGTTGGAATTTCGTTTCGCACACCGCACAGGATCGTATAACCAATGCAGAGTATAGATTAAACAGATTAATGATGTATATTATATTAATGAATATAGGCTAACAGTCAGCGCGCTAGTGACAATTTACACATTTTTGTGACAGAATGAAGTGAACAAACAGACACGCAACCATCCGAAAAAATTCATTTCTTTATTTGAAATATTTATTTCGAACGTGTAATAATAGTATACAAACTAAGAGTAACTGAACTTTGTGTGCGTGTGTGTGTGTGTGTGTGTGTGTGTGTGTGTGTGTGTGTGTGTGTGTGTGTGTGTGTGTGTGTGTGTGTGTGTGTGTGTGTGTGTGTGTGTGTGTGTGTGTGTGTGTGTGTGTGTGTGTGTGTGTGTGTGTGTGTGTGTGTGTGTGTGTGTGTGTGTGTGTGTGTGTGTGTGTGTGTGTGTGTGTGTGTGTGTGTGTGTGTGTGTGTGTGTGTGTGTGTGTGTGTGTGTGTGTATCTGTCTGTGTGTATCTGGTCTGTGTGTGTATCTGTGTGTAGTATCTGTCTGGTCTGTTTGAGCCACTCAGGCAGCAATGGCGTATCACGGCCACACGGTGGCAGCAGGGGATATCTTTGAATTATCCAACTGTCTCTGGGCAGAAAGGGCTGAATACAGAGAAATGTGGTCAGAGCGAGAAAAAAGAAATAATCGAGGAAGAATGAGGTAATCTTTTAAAGGAACAATCACGGTATAAAACATACGGCTCATCACAGACGAGCTGCGGTGGCTGTGACAATACTAATACTCTAGTGGGGTTGAGTGCGTGTGCGTGTGTGTGTGTGTGTGCCAGGCACGCGAGAAGTAATTTATACTTGGGGGTGCGGTTGGAGTCGGATAAATAATAATAATAACGTCATATTAAATGCATGCGCGATCAATATTTTACAATACAACAGACAAACTTGAACACCAACATGTGGACAGTTCACACACGAAATGCAGCAGTTTTTCTCTAATCAGAAGACGATTTATTGTCGATTTAGACGCAAGCCGCCCGCAAGCGTCAACAACTATGCGGTTGGAATTTCGTTTCGCACACCGCACAGGATCGTATAACCAATGCAGAGTATAGATTAAACAGATTAATGATGTATATTATATTAATGAATATAGGCTAACAGTCAGCGCGCTAGTGACAATTTACACATTTTTGTGACAGAATGAAGTGAACAAACAGACACGCAACCATCCGAAAAAATTCATTTCTTTATTTGAAATATTTATTTCGAACGTGTAATAATAGTATACAAACTAAGAGTAACTGAACTTTGTGTGCGTGTGTGTGTGTGTGTGTGTGTGTGTGTGTGTGTGTGTGTGTGTGTGTGTGTGTGTGTGTGTGTGTGTGTGTGTGTGTGTGTGTGTGTGTGTGTGTGTGTGTGTGTGTGTGTGTGTGTGTGTGTGTGTGTGTGTGTGTGTGTGTGTGTGTGTGTGTGTGTGTGTGTGTGTGTGTGTGTGTGTGTGTGTGTGTGTGTGTGTGTGTGTGTGTGTATCTGTCTGTGTGTATCTGGTCTGTGTGTGTATCTGTGTGTAGTATCTGTCTGGTCTGTTTGAGCCACTCAGGCAGCAATGGCGTATCACGGCCACACGGTGGCAGCAGGGGATATCTTTGAATTATCCAACTGTCTCTGGGCAGAAAGGGCTGAATACAGAGAAATGTGGTCAGAGCGAGAAAAAAGAAATAATCGAGGAAGAATGAGGTAATCTTTTAAAGGAACAATCACGGTATAAAACATACGGCTCATCACAGACGAGCTGCGGTGGCTGTGACAATACTAATACTCTAGTGGGGTTGAGTGCGTGTGCGTGTGTGTGTGTGTGTGCCAGGCACGCGAGAAGTAATTTATACTTGGGGGTGCGGTTGGAGTCGGATAAATAATAATAATAACGTCATATTAAATGCATGCGCGATCAATATTTTACAATACAACAGACAAACTTGAACACCAACATGTGGACAGTTCACACACGAAATGCAGCAGTTTTTCTCTAATCAGAAGACGATTTATTGTCGATTTAGACGCAAGCCGCCCGCAAGCGTCAACAACTATGCGGTTGGAATTTCGTTTCGCACACCGCACAGGATCGTATAACCAATGCAGAGTATAGATTAAACAGATTAATGATGTATATTATATTAATGAATATAGGCTAACAGTCAGCGCGCTAGTGACAATTTACACATTTTTGTGACAGAATGAAGTGAACAAACAGACACGCAACCATCCGAAAATATTCATTTCTTTATTTGAAATATTTATTTCGAACGTGTAATAATAGTATACAAACTAAGAGTAACTGAACTTTGTGTGCGTGTGTGTGTGTGTGTGTGTGTGTGTGTGTGTGTGTGTGTGTGTGTGTGTGTGTGTGTGTGTGTGTGTGTGTGTGTGTGTGTGTGTGTGTGTGTGTGTGTGTGTGTGTGTGTGTGTGTGTGTGTGTGTGTGTGTGTGTGTGTGTGTGTGTGTGTGTGACTCTGTCACAACAACAGTCGCTGTCCGTGGTGCTGAAACATTAACCAAGTGAGCACGGCGCACTGCGCAGCCAGCCAGGCCGAATAAACACACATTATCTTCTATTCCAAAGACGGTAGAACACCGAAGGTGGTCTTGCGTTCAGGAGTGGTGGAAATAAACTCCTTCATGACAACATGAATGTCCAGTGAGTCCAAAACCTCCTGATGCATATGCAGCAAGGCCAGGTGAGTGAGCTTCTTCTGGGTAACTGTGTTACGCAGCCAGGTTTTCAGGCGACGGAGCGCCGAGAAGGATCTCTCTGAAGAGGCCACGGAGATGGGCATGGAAAGACACAGATGGAGGAGCTTTTCCACGTCTTTGAAGAGTCATCTTGTTTGCATGTGCAGGTTGGGACATATACACAGCGAGTTTGTGAACAGTGCAAAAGTCCTCATCCTTCGTAAGGTCTCCAAGCATCCTCATTTGCATGTGAAGACCAGAGACATCTATATTTCCTGGCAGCTGGAGAGATCTCAGGTCTTCCTCTGTGCCAACTGACCCCTTAGCAGCAGCAAGCAATGTTTCCTCCCTGCTTGAGGCCATTTCCATGCCACTCTGGTCAAAACAGCGCTTTATTTCACTCTGCACAAGATCAAGAGCTTCAAAAAACTCTCTCCTCCATGTTGCCACTCCTTTTGTTGGTACAACATCTTCAGCCTCTGTTGTGCTGCGGAATCGGGACGGTGTCTTGCTTACCCGGCTGCCAGTGCCACAGGGTCAGGCATCTTGAGGTCATGTGCAGCTGCTGAAATTTTGGTTTTGTTTAGGATTTCCTCCACTGCCTTTTCTTTGTGTAGGGCATGCAAGCGCCCTTTCAAGATCTTTACGCACTCCAGTGCTCCAGCAGCGGTTGCTTTTTCCCCTTGTAGAACTTTAGCCACAGCCTCGCATGGACCAAAAAGAGCTTCTGAGCACAGAAGGCCGAACACCGTCCTCGCCTTCTTCGCTTGCTTTAGAAGCCCGGAGATCTTCGTCCTCGTTTCACCGCGCACACTGCGGTCTTCCTGGAGGGTATATAGTGTCTGGAGAAGTGGGCCTTACGCACGGCTTACCCTGGATACTGCGTTGGCCCTGACGCACCACCTTAGAAATAAATAGAAGGATACTTAGAAATGTTCTGTTGACTGCTGTCAAAAATATTTCACATATGAAATACAATTATTATCACTCTGTCTGTGATAGTTTTATTCTTACTTTTAACATTGCAATATCCCTACTCCTATTTCTTTGTTAATTAATATGTATTTAATATTTATTAGTAACCTATACATAATTAAAAGAAAAAGACTGTGCCGTTTGAAATCGAATTGAGCTGAATTCAATACATTTGAGCCATTTTATTGCGTGCGTGCGTGTGTGTGTGTGTGTGTGGTGGTGGTGGGGGGTACGGGTAAGTGCACACGTGCATGTGTGCTTGTGATAGATAGACAGATGGATGGGTGAAGATATGTTAAAAGGGGAGGGAGAGAGATAGAGAGAGAGGGGGAGAGAGGACAGAGAGAGAGAGGACAGAGAGAGAGCGAAAGAGAGAGGGGGAGAGAGAGAGGACCGAGAGAGAGAGGGAGAGAGGGGACAGAGAGAGAGAGAGAGAGAGACAGAGGAAGAGAGAGGACAGAGAGAGAGAGGAGAGAGAGAGATAGAGAGAGAGAGAGAGAGAGAGAGAGAGAGAGAGAGAGAGAGAGAGAGAGAGAGAGAGATGAGAGAGAGAGAGAGAGACGAGAGAGAGAGAGAGAGAGAGAGAGAGACTTTGACTTTTGATGTTCTTTATTAAAACATGTCAACTAAAAACAGTCAGTAGAGACACAAAAAACTCACGGCATCTTCATAAAAACAACACACACACACCCACACACTCACCCGCACACACACACACACACACACACACACACACACACACACACACACACACACACACACACACACACGCACACACACCCCAAAAACTTCCTTCAGCACATAAAACCCGCTTGACCTTCAAATGCATATGTTCAGCCCCTCCTCCCCCACAGTACACATTGCATTCCCCAATCCCCAAGCATTCACGAACGCATCAACATTATGTCTCAGTGAGAAATACATGAACTCTAATCTAAGGCGTGCAGAAATCATACCCCTCAACATAGGCACCGATTCCGTAGGACCAACGCCCTTGATCATATTCCTACGGGTCAGCCAAATGGCTAACTTAGCCTGCCCGTAAACAAAGTTCAGTAAAACGCTCACAACCTTGTTACGTAATGAATATGTTTGGCCAAGGATGAAACTCTCCACACAGAACATCACCCCCAGCTTCACACACAACCCTTTTAGGAACCACAACACCCTATTAATCCTTTGACACTCTAGGAAAACATGGGTTACAGTCTCAGATACTCCGCAAAAGGGGCACCCATCACCCACCCCTGGATCCACCCGAGCCAGGAACCGATTCGTTGCCAACACCCCATGCGCTATCCTCCACTGTAGGTCCCCTGACCTCTTAGGCAGTGGCTGTTTGTAAAAAACCCTCCACCTAAAGCTAGCAGTGCTGCCATCACACAGCACCCCCTGCCACTGATGCTGCCTGACGTCCTGCAGGGACCTGATGTTTCTGACCTTCATGCATGTTATGTACAGAGCCTTGCCACATGCCAGGCTAAACTGCCCCAAGCTGGGGGTGGAAAAGGACAGTAACCCTCCCCCCTCCTGCCAGACCCCATTCTCTGCCGATACCTGCAATGCAGGGAACTCCAGCGCCTGCCCTCCCTGTGGCATCACTGTGCGGTCTCTGACATAGTCCGGCAGAACCCCCAGCACTTCTCTGATAAACCCTTCCAGCAGTCTCAGCAAGGCCAGATTAAGACTTCAGAGGCCCCTGGGCCAGATTCTTGTGGAGGCCCCCCCACACACACGTGCACGCACACACAGTGGCGTTTTTATATGTCACTTTAAAAAATATATAGAATACCGTAATTCCTCTAATAGTAACCCCGGCTTGTATTTGTTTCAACTGTAGTGGATACCAGGCTTGTATTAGGAGGAGGCATGTATAAGAGAGAGGCCTATATTTCTAATTTTCGTATCTCTTTTATTTTTTTTACTGAATGAATGAATGAATGAAAACTTTATTTAACAGATTGCAGAATGGGTACAATACAGTACTAGCCGCATTTCTGGCAAGACGCTCTCTGATTGGCCGATGCCTGTTTCTACACTGGTTAAGCTTAGGCACTCTTTCGAAGTTGGTTAAGGTTAGAGTTTGTCTTAGAGCGTGACAGGCTGACGGCAAGTTCTTTCGACGGTTAAGCTTAGGCACTCTTTCGAAGTTGGTTAAGGTTAGAGTTTGTCTTAGAGCATGGCGATAGAACGCCAGGTAGTTTGCAGGCTGTTTGACGAGGAAATGGGCAAAGACACAGCTCGTCACGCGATTGGGCAAACATGTCAGTGGCCAATCAGAGAGCGTCAGTCAGTGCCAATCATTCAGTGTCACAGTATGACATCGATCTCCAAAATAAGAAAAAAAATAAATAAAATGTGGGGTGACGAGGGGCCTCCAAAAATGTTTAAAATAAAAGTAAAAAAAAAAATAAACAAATATTTGGGGCCTCTAGTGACGAGGGCCTCCAAAAGAAAAGAAAATAAAAGTAAAAAAAATTATAATAATAATTTGGGGCCTCTAGTGACGAGGGGCCTCCAAAAGAAAAGAAAATAAAAGTAAAAAAAATTATAATAATAATTTGGGGCCTCTAGTGACGAGGGGCCTCCAAAAGGCCTCTAGTGACGAGTGGCCTCAAATTTTTTTAAATTAAAGTTAAAAAAAAATAATAATAATTTGGGGCCTCTAGTGACGAGGGGCCTCCAAAAAAATAAAAAATAAAAAATAAAAAATGTAATTAAATTTTTTTTTTTTTTTTTTTTTGTCCCTCATCACTCGAGGCCCACGGGCCGCGGCCCGGTCGGCCCGGTCGTTAATCGGGCCCTGAGTCTCAGAGATGTTATTCCAGTCTGTAGCGAAAGCTCCTGAGGGGTCTTCCACTCCCCTCTCTCTGGCGACAGTAAATGTGAAAGTTTTCTGATGCCCCCTCTCATGAGCCGCTGTCTCAGGGTGACAGAACGCACCGCCTCTAGGGGGAACAAAGTGTTATAGAACAGAGGCTCCTCCCATACCCACGGTCCTTGTGCCTCATCCTCCACCCGAGTCTTTCTCAGCAGCCGCCAAGCCCTCAGCACCGACAGGTAGAAATCCGAGACCCCCACAGTGTTCAACTCCTCCAGTTCCATCAGGAACAACTGCAGGTCCAGCCCTAAACCACCAGCCTTCCG
>NC_140172.1:8677733-8797733 GCF_963971535.1 Notolepis coatsorum
GCATGAACAGCAAAGGCCTGTTCACCGTCAGTTCAGGGGCACTTTTGCCCTCTGTGTGTTTGGGCCGGTAGGCGTACAGTTTGTGAAAATAACTTTTGAAAATGAGTGGTGGTGAAGATGATTGCTGGTTCCTAGAGAAACCTGTATTGGTCATCGATTATCCATGAACTCCTTTTAGATATTTTCGCTAAGAGGTGAAAAATACTTTAAAGGTAGAAACTGTAATGCAGTCAAACGGTGACCTCTAGGCAAGTGAGCCCCGCTTGGTATTGCACTTTGTTTAAATTTTTTTTTATGTCTGACTAATGGCCCCCGTCCACAGTAGATGGATATGTAGTACATTTACATTTACATTTAGTCATTTAGCTGACGCTTTTATCCAAAGCGACTTACAAGTTCTGTACGACAAGCCATCAGGAAGGGCACAACTCTATCAGCTGAGCAACAATGTTCATCAAAGTGTTGAGTGCTACAGTGTAGGTTAGTTTATTAGGACAAGTGCATGACAGTACGGTTAGTTAGGGTTCGATTTTTTTTTATGTTTTTTTTTTTTTTTTTTTTTATTCAGATAATGGTTGAAGAAGTGCGTCTTTAGTCGACGGCGAAAGATTGGACGTGATTCGGCTGTCCTAACTGGGGTGGGTAGTTCATTCCACCATTGTGGGGCAAGGACTGAGAATAGGCGACTTCTCTTTGATGACCCTCCCGGAGCTTGGATAGGAGTAGGTCTGAGGCGGCCAGAAGATGCAGAGCGTAGGGGTCTTGAGGGTGTGTAGTTAGAGACCATTGACCGGAGGTAGGCGGGAGCGGTTCCCTTTGCCGCACGGTATGCTAGGTCGAGGGCCTTGAAGCGGATTCGTGCAGCAATGGGGAGCCAGTGCAGGTCCCTAAGAAGTGGGGTGACATGGGCCGACTTCGGTAGGTTTGAGATCAGGCGGGCCGCTGCGTTCTGAATGAGTTGAAGAGGCTTAGTGGCAGTGGCCGGGAGGCCAGCGAGCAGTGCATTGCAGTAGTCGAGGCGGGAGATGACTGTTGATTGGACGAGGAGTTGGGTGTCTTCTTTTGTCAGGAAGGGGCGTATCCTTCTGACGTTGCTCAGGAGGAATCGGCAGGTTCTGGTCGTCGCTGCGATGTGAGCAGAGAAGTTCAACTGGTCGTCGAGGACAACACCAAGGTTCTTGGCGGTCGGGGACGCAGTCACAGCTGCATTCTCGACTGTGATTGAAAGGTCGGTTAGGGGGGAGGATTTGGCCGGCAGGTGGAGCAATTCTGTTTTGCTTAGGTTCAGTTTGAGGTGGTTGGACGTCATCCAGGCTGAGATGTCGGACAGACAGGCCGAGATCCGCACAGAGACGTGGATATCTGAGGGAGGGAAGGAGAGGAAGAGTTGAGTATCGTCGGCATAACAATGGTAGGAGAAGCCATGAGACGTGATAATGTTACCCAGTGATTTAGTGTAGAGGGAGAAGAGAAGGGGTCCTAAAACCGAGCCCTGGGGGACACCCGTCCGCAGGGGGCGGGTGGCCGACAGGGTCCCTCTCCATGACACTTGGTAGGAGCGGTCATTGAGGTATGATGACAGCCATGTCAGCGCAGAGCCAGCCACTCCCATTCCTGCGAGGGCCGCAAGGAGGATCTGGTGGTTGACTGTGTCGAAGGCTGCAGATAGATCTAGGAGAATCAGGACAGAGGAGAGGCCTTTCGCTTTTGCTAAGTGAAGTGCCTCTGTGACCGCAATGAGGGCTGTCTCTGTGGAGTGACCAGTCCTGAAGCCTGACTGATTAGGGTCTAGGAGGTCATTCTGTAAGAGATAAGTAGTAAGTTGGTTGGATACAGCACGTTCAAGTGTTTTAGAAAGGAAGGAGAGAAGAGAGACAGGACGGTAGTTGCCTATGACAGTAGGGTTCAGGGTTGGTTTTTTTATGAGCGGCCGTGACTCTGGCTTGTTTTAGGGAGGGTGGGGACCACCCGAGTTGAGTGAGGAGTTGATGGTTGCAGTTAGGAATGGGAGGATGTCTGGTGCTATGGTCTGGAGGGTGGGGAGGGTAGCTGGTCCAGCTGGCAAGTAGGTCGGACGGTTTGACGTTACCAGTGTCAGGGTCTCTGCTTCTGTAATGGGAGAGAAAGATGACAGAGTGAAGGATGAGGTTCTCGATTCAGCATTTGGAATGGTGGGGGTTGGGAGAAGGAGCTGCGGATGTTCTCCACTTTTTCCTCAAAGAAGATCGCAAAGTCTTCGGCAGAGAAAGATGAGGGAGGGGGGGTGGGGGGGAGTGAGGAGGGAGGACATGGTAGCATGCAGTTTGCGAAGATTCTTGGCAGAGGCCTCGATCCTATGGTGGAAGAAAGAAGCTTTGGCATTAGTGATGGTTTTGGAGAATGTTAACAAGAGGTTGTGATATGTGTCGATGTCAGCAGTGAGGCGTGACTTTCTATACTTCCTTTCAGCTGCTCTCAGGACCTGTCTTTGTTCTCTCACTGGATCTGTCAGCCTGTCAGAGAGAGAGAGATATCCACGGCGGAAATAGAATAGAGTGCATTAAAAACTCACCAAACGTCCAAGAGGATGGAGACAACCGCGTGGAGTTGACGAAGTTCATCTGCCGAACGACCATCCTCTTCATCTTGGCATAACAATGCTGCACGCGCTGTCTCTAGGTTAGCTAACACTAGTTAGCCTTTAGCTAAGCTAGCTACTAGCCGACATCATCATGGCTATATCCCGACTGAACCACACGTTAGCACTCAATATTATAACGTAGCTAAAGCTAACTAGCTGTCCCTGTCTTTAGCCGGGATGGCTAGCCTGACTGAACTGTCTAACATGCAACAACTTTCATCTTCAGTCCATCTGCCGAACGATGTCCTCTTCATCTTGGCTGGCATAACCTCCAATGCTGCATGCGCGAAATAGTCAGACGCTAGTGATGGGTCGGTCATGAGCGACTCGTTCATAAGAGCCGATTCATTGCCGTTAGCGTGAGTCGAATCGCTCACGTCTGGCAATGAGTCGGTCACGCCCCCCCCCCCCCCCCCCCACCCCCCCCCCCCCCCCCCCCCCCCCCCCCCCCCCCCCCCCCCCCCCCCGGCACGCACACGGACACACACAATGAACTCAACAGACGCTACCTTACCTGTAACCCCTCCCCTCATTGAAACCAATTCTGCTGCCTGCAGAGCCTCAGAGCTGCCTGCAGAGCCTCAGAGCCAGGAACAAGTCAGACACATTCTACAAACGTGTCTAATGTGAAATATATAAGCATATAAGCAAAACTAGATTTTAGGTCTGTGATGAAAAAGGGCCTCGCGGGAAGGGGGGCCTCGAAAAAAAATATTATTTATTTTTATTTTTTTTTGTGCGAGGCCCCCCTTCCCGCGAGGCCCTGTGCGACCGCACTGCTCGCACACCCCCTGAGGCGGCCCTGGTTACATATATATATATAACTATATATACTATATACTATATATATAACTATATATATATAATATAATATATATATAGGTTAAAACTAAAAGCTCATTAGCATCAACAAAACAGAAAATTATATATATATATATATATATATATATATATATATATATATATATATATATATATATATATATATATATATATATATATATATATATATATATATATATATATATATATATATATATATATATATATATATATATATATATATATATATCACTACAATGATGAGAACCAAAAAAAAATACTTGAAGGTCAAAAAACAATCTTCTCTCACAACCACCACACCAGGTTTTGAATCATAATGATTATACATTAAAATATGATAAGACCAGTCTTGGAGAAGGGTGACTGACGTAAGTGTTGTTTTGTTCCGACTCTCGAGGTATTTAACATTCACCTCGCACAGTCGCTGTACATTTCACTTGTTGAGATGAATGTGCAAAAAGAAAAAATAATCCGGACAAATGTTGAATAAAAGACAACCAGATAAAAAAATGAAGTCTGTTTATGTTACTCTAAAAACAAAACGAGTGAGACTAATAGCATAATTTAGGGAGAATAATAATAATATCCAACAAATATATCAAATGATATCAAAATAAACAAGAAAGTGAATCCATTGTTACACCCCTTAAAAAAAAAAAAAAAAAAAAAAAAAAAGGAAAAACACAAAAACAACCTATAATCTTATTTTCATATGACATTTTTGACATCATTATGTAGGATACCTCATGCACTCTGTGTGTATCAGTTAGTGGCTCCAGATGAGAGAAGACAAAAGCAACAAAAACAACAGAAAAACACCAAATCAAAAAGAAAACCACGCTCTGTTCAGTTCAGGCCTTTATTCCACTTCAAAGCCGGAGGAGGAAGGGCAGGAGGAGGAGGATGAAGAGTAGACAGGCTTGTGAGTGCATCGCCGATACGCCGCCATTTCCATCCTGCACTGCTCTCGGCCCTAGAGACGGGTAATGGGAGAGAGAGAGGGAGAGAGAGAGTGGGGGGAGACTTGAATGAGGTTCATCAATCAAGAAGATGGCGATGCCCTTCTTCTTACTCCCACCTCGAGGAGAGACGTTTTATGAACTTCTGATCTGCGGATACTAGCAGAGTGATTCACTACAATACCTTCCAGGCGCTCTACAAAGGCTCTACTCACGTCCTGCCTGTGCATGGAGAGAAGTCCCGAGTCAGGGTTAAAGTTGGTTTCTAAATTAAACACACTGTAAACCCGAATAAGTTTCCAGAACTTAAAAAAATTGAGGCCATACCATGCCTCAATTTTTTTAAGTTGATAAACTCAAATGTTTTCAGTTGGCTAAGACTTACAATTCTCAGTTAAGGCAACTCAAATATGGTCTGTTACTGTGACTTAAGGTTCTCAGTTAAGTCAAATCAAATATGGTCAGTTACTCTGACTTACAGTTCTCAAGTGGAGTCAACTCAAATATGTTCATTTACTGTGACTTACAGTTCTCAGTTAAGGCAATTCAAATATATTCAGTTACTGTGACTTAAGGTTCTCAAGTGGTGTCAACTCAAATATGTTCAGTTACTGTGACTTACAGTTCTCAGTTAAGGCAATTCAAATATATTCAGTTACTGTGACTTAAGGTTCTCAAGTGGTGTCAACTCAAATATGTTCAGTTACTGTGACTTACAGTTCTCAGTTAAGGCAGTTCAAATATGTTCAGTTACTGTGACTTAAGGTTCTCAAGTGGTGTCAACTCAAATATGTTCAGTTACTGTGACTTACAGTTCTCAGTTAAGGCAATGCAAATATATTCAGTTACTGTGACTTAAGGTTCTCAAGTGGTGTCAACTCAAATATGTTCAGTTACTGTGACTTACAGTTCTCAGTTAAGGCAGTTCAAATATGTTCAGTTACTGTGACTTAAGGTTCTCAAGTGGAGGCAACTCAAATATGTTCAGTTACTGTGACTTAAGGTTCAACCTTAAATCCATGTGATTAAGTTAACAGAACTCAACGACATTGAGGCCATCCCATGCCTCATTTCTTTTAAGTTAATCAACTCACATTTTTAAGTTAATCAACTCAAATATTTGCAGTTACTATAACTTAAGGTTCAGTTTTAAAATCCATGTGAAAAAGTTAACAGAAAAATAACTACACAAGCACATTATATCAACTTCAAACAACTCTTTTATTTTTTTCTATTCAAAGAGTATAAAAGAGTATACATATATAATCTGTATGTTAGCAATGTACAATAACACTGTAAACACCGTACACTGTTTTTGGACTATATATGTTAACAATACCGACCAGGTATTAGTGCCTTGCAAAGTGCAGATATGAAGTTTTCCCCTTTTTTTGTATGCATTTAGGAGGTTTTGTTCTTCATCGAAACTATTTATCTTACAAAAACATTGTGTTACAACTTCAAACTCTTTATATTTATTTCTATTCAAAGAGTATACATCTATTTATCTTACAAAAACATTGTGTTGCCCTCTCCAACATTATGGCAATGTTAAAATTGAAAATATATATATATAGAAAATATATATAGAAAATAAATACATGCATGTTATAACATGTACATGCAATGTAATGTATATTACACATTTAATCCCTCTGGTCACAATAGTGTAATAATGTTTGTTATAAGGCTCTGAAAATGTTACTGAATGATGTATCAATGTATTTCCAGCAAATATTGAAATAATAAAGGGTCTCAATATGTGCAGTGCACATGACCAGAGCCGTTTACATCCTGGCTGAATTACTCAAATTTGTATAGTGTGGTCATAGAATGAGCAAACATGTTGACGGCAACTATTGTGACCGTTGGGATAACACAGTGTATCTATGTACAGTACAGAATAAAATGTATAGATTATCTGAAAATTGTCAATCCGCTTGGCACATGTAAAATTCACAAACGTTGTGCTGTATATTGGGTCCTGCCAATGTGGAACCAAAATACCAATCCACATTACATGCTATACAGCTGGCAATACTGTTAATAGTGCACATACCTACATATGGAAATGCAGCTGCATGTATTTGCTCCATGATGTATCATGGAACAAGATGGTGTTTTCATTGAAAGAGTTAGTCAGAATGTCAGAGGCACCATCCGTCATTTAGAGCAGGCTATGTTTGCAGAATGATAACTAGAACACTACAGTACTCTGTACTAAGAACACTATACAGTACACTAACTATACTGCCCTGTCAAGGCAGACCGCAGTAGCTTCCAAACAGTGAAACTGAGAAAAATGGCTTTAAAGTTTTTTGACTTGCCATCCAAAATGTGTTATAGGTAGATAGATGATAGTACCCAGATTTAACATGTATTAATGAAAAAGCTGGAGGGAAAACAACATTGTATTTGAAGTTACTGCACTTTGCCTGTACATTACCTGTATAATTATTTAAGGAAATTGTGCAGCAGAGTGCAATATCTGCTTTTTTGGGGTTAATTAAAATAATTATGTCATATTTTTGTATGCCTAAAGATTACTTCATTAATACATGTTAAATCTGGGTACTATCATCTATTTACCTATAACACATTTTGGATGGCAAGTCAAAACACTTTAAAGCCATTTTTCACTGTTTGGAAGTTGCTGCGGTCTGCCTGGGTTTTGAGTGTGATTTTGTAGTTACTGCAGTTTTTAAAACCCCATATCTCCAAAACTGAGCGACATTAACATCTGAAACTTGGTCACAAGATAAAACATTTATTGACAAGGTCAATTTCACTCATAACTAAATTTTAACTTTTTTCAAGTTACTGCGGTTAGCCCTTGACAGGGCAGTATACTACTGCCTACAAGGTCTCAAGGATACAGTCCCACTCTCAGCATACAAGATCGATGGTCTGCTGCTGCTGACTCCCAAGCGATTCATTCAAGTGAAACGGAACTGAGTCCAGCTAATGGTGAATAGTTATTTTATTAATCAATTATTGTGTCTTTATTCACTCTAGTTGTGTAATTGACCAGTTCATATTCTGTATAAGTTCATATTCTGTATATGTTAATAATAACGGTTCTGTGTTGCGTTTATGGCTCCTGGTATATCGCCTTGTACTCTGTACTGAGAACACTAACTCTACCACTGCCTACAAGCAATGGAAGCAGTCAGAGCAGAGTGGCATTTATGCCCATTGCCTCCTATTGTTCCTCGAGAAACAAACGTTTGGGACTTGGATGTTGCCTTTGAGATTCTGATAAACTCTTTCAACTCTAAAACTTACTTGGATGAAATTACAATAATGCCAGCTATAGACGGTTAAGAAAATTCGAACTGTAAAACTCTCAAATGTAAACATATTACATAAAAAATAAAGAACAAGGTACATTGAGTAGTTTGGACCTATTGGCTGAACATCTGCAAAGTAGTACAGCAACTTTTGAAGGTATTATTTTGACATGACAAGACATTTCAGATGAGTTTCTATAGACACACTTTTGAGGTGTTGGTAAGTGCTTTGGGGTAGTGCATAGATTAGTCCAAACATTACAGGAAGGAATCACCAAATCTGGGGAAGCTGATCATGATATGACTTTCAATGACAATAGAGATTGTCACAGGCTGGTAGTGAACTGGACTTGTGTCATGATCACTGATTACAGTAAGGAATAGAAACTCATCTGAAAGAAGGATGTGGGGTGAGGTATTAATTTCCTTGTCATGTCAAAATAATACATTCAAAAGTTTAATGCAAGAGCGGTCAGGTGATGTAGCGGAGATTGCGTTCGTCACCAACGCTGGAGACACTGGATTCGCGTGTTCGAATCCAACTCCCTGCGTTGTCACCAGCTTGGCTGGCCGTTCACACTAATACAATTCGGCAGTATTAGGGGGTGGGGAAGCTGGCGGGTGGGAATCTGGCGTTGTGGACAGCGACGCCTACAGGTCAGGTCTCGGCGCTTGCTAAGCGGGGCAGGACTTGGTGGAGATAGCGTGCCCTCCCACGCGTTACACTTCACCAATGAGAGCCCTCGCTGCCAAGTGAAAAGACGTCACTGGCTGTCGGCGCACGTCTCGGGGGAAGCGTGCGATCGACTCGGGACGCCCTTATACCGACTCGTAGGAGAACATGCATACAGCACCAGGTAGGGGGGGGGGGGGGGGGGGAATTGGCACAACGACTAATTGGGACGGGGAGAAAATCCATTGAAAAATCAGAAGAAAAAAAAATGATTGCATCATCAAGTCATTCTTGAGAGTCTGCAACCTGGGCAACAGTTTACCAGCTTCTAGACCTAGTAAAATCTTCTGAATGAATTCAAAAGTGTTGGTAAGTCCCTTGGGGTAGCTGAGGTGTAGTGCATAGATTAGTCCAAACATTACCAGGAAGGAATCACCAATCAGAGATTGTCACGGGCTGGTAGTGAACTGGACTTGTGTCATGGTCACTGATGACAGTAAGGAGGGCCACTGCAACACCCTGAAGCTCTGGCTCATCAGGCGTGTCCTGAAGGAATGAAAGAGACATAATAATCACAAATAAATCCATGGTTTCTACAAAGTGCAGCACAAAGCTAAGTATATGGAGTTGTGTTTGTAAGTTGTTTATATTTTAGTTAGAACAATTTTTTTGGTGAGAAGGTTATTTTTATTTAACCAGGTTAGTCCTGTCGAGATCAAATATCTCTTTCACAAGGGAGACCTGGAAGGAAGGAAGACTGATACTTAGCATTTTGATTAACTGTTCACTTAATATACAGTTGTACTGTAAATTATTTTCACTCGGACTCACTGTGCAGGTTTTGAAAAATCCAGAGACTTCCTCATGCAGATACACAGGCAGGACATGGAGAACAGTGGTACGCCTGGTGTGAACATCATGGATTTCCTATTAAGATGCAAGATTAAGAAGAAAAAAAGAATTGTATTATATGGAAATGTTTACTGAACAAAGCGGATTTTAAACAGTCCAATCAGATATGTCCACAAATAACATGTTCACATCTTTAATGCAATCAGAAAAATGGCAAACACAATGGTGGACTAATTGTAAAATTCAAAAGCTCATTTGAATCATTGAACCTGTTCAATCTTACAGAGGTTCGACCTATGACATGTCATGTATAATAATCTATTCACCTGTTCATCGTGGATTTTTTAAAATGTGAGCCAAAGCATCTGCCGTGTTCCCAGTTTTGGACGCCTTCTGTCTGAATAATGTCATCAGTCTAGGAAGATGGCGGTCAAGCTCAGCGTAGAATGTGTTGGGCAGGTTCTGGTTGGCAATCAGCTGGAACTCTGCATACACCTATATTTAAAAACAGCAGGACAATATAGTATATCAACATCAATTAGTCACTTCAACTTGGTGGATCTCTTACTTTGTTTGGTTTGGGCTTCAGAGCATGACGGCGGGATTTCTGGCATTTTGATTAACTGTTCAATTAATATACAGTTGTACTGTAAATTATTTTCACTCGGACTCACTGTGCAGGTTTTGAAAAATCCAGAGACTTCCTCATGCAGATACACAGGCAGGGCATGGAGAACAGTGGTACGCCTGGTGTGAACATCATGGATTTCCTATTAAGATGTAAGATTAAGAAGAAAAAAATAATTGTATTATATGGAAATGTTTACTGAACAAAGCGGATTTTAAACAGTCCAATCAGATATGTCCACAAATAACATGTTCACATCTTTAATGCAATCAGAAAAATGGCAAACACAATGGTGGACTAATTGTAAAATTCAAAAGCTCATTTGAATCATTGAACCTGTTCAATGTTACAGAGTTTCGACCTATGACATGTCATGTATAATAATCTATTCACCTGTTCATCGTGGATTTTTTTAAATGTGAGCCAAAGCATCTGCCGTGTTCCCAGTTTTGGACGCCTTCTGTCTGAATAACGTCATCAGTCGAGGAAGATGGCGGTCAAGCTCAGCGTAGAATGTGTTGGGCAGGTTCTGGTTGGCAATCAGCTGGAACTCTGCATACACCTATATTTAATAACAGCAGGACAATATAGTATATCAACATCAATTAGTCACTTCAACTTGGTGGATCTCTTACTTTGTTTGGTTTGGGCTTCAGAGCATGACGGCGGGATTTCTGGCATTTTGATTAACTGTTCACTTAATATACAGTTGTACTGTAAATTATTTTCACCCGGACTCACTGTGCAGGTTTTGAAAAATCCAGAAACTTCCTCATGCAGATACACAGGCAGGGCATGGAGAACAGTGGTACGCCTGGTGTGAACATCATGGATTTCCTATTAAGATGTAAGATTAAGAAGAAAAAAATAATTGTATTATATGGAAATGTTTACTGAACAAAGCGGATTTTAAACAGTCCAATCAGATATGTCCACAAATAACATGTTCACATCTTTAATGCAATCAGAAAAATGGCAAACACAATGGTGGACTAATTGTAAAATTCAAAAGCTCATTTGAATCATTGAACCTGTTCAATGTTACAGAGGTTCGACCTATGACATGTCATGTATAATAATCTATTCACCTGTTCATCGTGGATTTTTTTAAATGTGAGCCAAAGCATCTGCCGTGTTCCCAGTTTTGGACGCCTTCTGTCTGAATAACGTCATCAGTCGAGGAAGATGGCGGTCAAGCTCAGCGTAGAATGTGTTGGGCAGGTTCTGGTTGGCAATCAGCTGGAACTCTGCATACACCTATATTTAATAACAGCAGGACAATATAGTATATCAACATCAATTAGTCACTTCAACTTGGTGGATCTCTTACTTTGTTTGGTTTGGGCTTCAGAGCATGACGGCGGGATTTCTGGTCAACCATGTCATTACATGCTTTGCGGAATCGGTCGCTGATGACTAGCTCGCAGGGGCGCACAGAACACACACGCAGATGCGCCGCTAGAGTATATAAACCAGGCTTAAGAATCACAAGTTTCACTTTAAAACACACAGAATGTGCCAAATGTTAACACAGGAAAGAGAGCTGATCTATATTACCTCAGACTCCATTTTGAGAGCAGGCCAGAGGTCCATGAGCTCTTTCACTGGTGGGCTGGACTTCACTATGGTCTGTCGGCGCAGGGCAAATGTGGTCTGCATCAGCTTTCTATGTCACAAATACATGTAGAATGTAAAACGTTAGGTTGGCAATAGTTTAGCAATAGGTTAAAAGTGTACTTATATCATTTTAAGTTTTCTATTTGCGATCGTCTATTCTGACCCGGAACCGGAAATGGAAATGTTGAACCATCGGAATTGTAGTTTACTTGCCATTTTGTAGAGGAGATCGCTAGCTATCGGCCTGCGTTGACATTTCTCCGATCTACACTTCCTGTCACATACTATGGTGGTTCAAAGTTCAGCGTTCTGAATGAATCATATCAATAATTGTTATGATTCGCGATAATAAGCTACAAAAGGTAACGTTTTTGACAAATATTGAAACGCAGTCAGTTTCTCCACACTATTGTTACCATGTAGGAAGAATTAGATCTGAAATTAGTTTCAAAATGGTTACACTGTGGGGGAAATAAAATAGTACAGTCGATTACAGTAAATATCAGTATCTGTTATTATGCACTCCTGGTGATACTATATCCAAATTGAACTCGGCCATTTGAAATATACTATATGTATATATATATAAATGTGCTAATTGGCTATAATAAGGTAATGTATAAGCATATATTCTATATTCTATAATATAATAATTATATTCTATAATATATATTTTTAATAATTGCATTGGTCCGGATGGGAGAATTCAGTACTGTATATACAGAACCTTCAGTTTGATCATCTTCCCTTTATCAATTTCCTTAGATCTTTTGTACACATGATCTCAAGAGGGTACTGAATGTTTAAGTTTGGTCATTATTATCATGGTTTTATTCACTGTCAAAGATGAAAAGAAAAATCATAATTCATATTTTCCTTTGTTTCATCACAATTTAAGCAAGCCTAGTAATAGACACAATATTTCTGACACTGAGAATACATTCATTGAGGTCCATAGATGTTCCTAGATACCAAGAATATGCAAATAGCCCTTGTAGAAGTGGAGCAATATTCCATTTACCTAGGTATACATTTTATGCAGATTTTCACCTGGGGTGGAACAGGTCACTAGTTACAACAATGCTTATGTAACTATTAAAAACGTACATTTTAATCACGAAACAAAATGGCAGACTAACGTTAGCTAGCATGCTAGCTAGCTAATGCTAGTAGCATGCTAGCTAGCTAACGCTAGTAGCATGCTAGCTACTGTAATAATATGCAATACTATTTGCTAAAACAAGCTCCAAACTATTTGCCACGGCACAGAGATAACATTTAGTCAAACGATAACAGCCCGGTGATGGTATCTGAACGTGATCATACTATTCCCATAAGAACTCACTTACCAGTTAACTAGTATACTATCTAGCATGCTAGCTAATAATGCTAACAATGCTACAAGCTTCGTTCTGCACTGTAGGCTACTAGTTGCTTGCCACCACGGTAATAATTCACAAAGTAGCATGTAGTCAAACGATGACAGCAAGATTATGGTATGTGAATGGCATAATACATTATATTGTCAATGACTTACCAAGGAGTTTGGCTCAGACTATTTGTCAAGCCAGTAGTGAAGACATCATCGCGCCAACAAGTTACGTTTGAATACCTCAAGTCCCGTGAGATCTTCTAGGTCTCGCGAGTTGCTTAGGACTACCCTCTCGAAGGGGAGGGGAGGGGGAGGAGGGGAGGAGGGGAGGAGGGGAGGAGGGGAGGGGGGGAGGGGGAATCTATTCTCCACTTGCACAATCTGATAGTAGCCACTTCCGGCTGACTTCCGGTTGCCAATGGCACTTCCTGTCCCATCCAAATACATTGGTTTTAGCTACTTTTCTCCCCTTATTTAAACAACTTTGTCGTCACAGAGAGGCAATGAAACGTTTGTATTATTATAGTATAGAATGTATTTAATAAGCAAACGTTTGTCAAAACCACTCAAGGAACACCTACAGGAGACTGCAATTCGAAACTGGCCCCTGTAAATGTCCTAACCCAACCCCCTCCAATGTACAGTAATTTACCTAGTATGGTTTTGTCAATATTCCAATGTACAGTTTTGCTTGTTCGTACAGAGTCCCAACCCCCTCCAATGTAAATGACCTAGTATGGTTGTCAATATCCCAATGTACAGTTTTGCTTGTACAGTTGTACAGTGTTCCCGGCCCTACCCAATATATGTCCTGATGAATTGAAAATGGGGGACCCTGATGTAAACAAGACTAAAGTCTTTCTCTGGTCTGCATCCCCTTAACAATTGTGTGTATTGAGCTGCACTGTATTGTACCCATTCTGCAATCTGTTAATAAAGTTTTCAATCAATTCAATCAATCAATCAATCAGCAGGGTTTTTGGGCTGTATTTCATGTAAAAACGTTTACTGTTAGTTTCCTTGCTCAGCCAGCATTAGCTAACAGAAGCTAGTGGTTAAAAAGGCCGGATTAGCTTTGAGCTAACTATCTTTCCCGACCCATGTATTCATTCCATTCTAAACATAACGTTAGTTTACAAAACATGACCTGTCTATATAACGTTGAGGAACAAATTATAAGTGTGTGGGTGTGTGTTTTGGTGAACATTGGACTGCAAACAGAAAATGCATCACAGTTACAGGCAGTAGCTACTGTTAGCTGCACTCAGGCTGGCTGCACTCAGGCGGCGCGATCAGCCTGTTGGACAGGGAATGAAGATCTCCAGCGAACACTTCATTGCCTCGGATTATGTTGTTGGGGGTGGAAGGTTTGTCCAGAAGACCACTAATCAGCTGAAGCCTGATGCGGTTCCCTCGGTCTTCGACAGACAGACCGGCGCAGGCTCCCGGGAGCGATGGCTAGCTAGTTAGCACCAGCCGAGGACCGGCGTTAGCTGCCGGGAGCGATGGCTAGCTAGTTAGCACCAGCCGGGGACCTGGAGCGATGGCTAGCTAGTTAGCACCAGTCGGGGACCGGCGTTAGCTGCCGGGAGCGATGGCTAGCTAGTTAGCACCAGCCGGGGACCGGCGGCAGCTCCCGGGAGCGATGGCTAGCTAGTTAGCACCAGCCGAGGACCGGCGTTAGCTGCCGGGAGCGATGGCTAGCTAGTTAGCACCAGCCGGGGACCTGGAGCGATGGCTAGCTAGTTAGCACCAGTCGGGGACCGGCGTCAGCTGCCGGGAGCGATGGCTAGCTAGTTAGCACCAGTCGGGGACCGGCGTCAGCTGCCGGGAGCGATGGCTAGCTAGTTAGCACCAGTCGGGGACCGGCGTTAGCTGCCGGGAGCGATGGCTAGCTAGTTAGCACCAGCTACCTCTCACACCTCTCACACCTCTCACACCTATCACATCTCTCACACCTCTCACACCTATCACACCTCTCACACCTATCATACCTATCACACCTCTCACACCTATCACACCTATCACACCTATCACACCTATCACACCTATCACACCTATGACACCTCTCACACCTATCACACCTATCACACCTATCACACCTATCACACCTATCACACCTCTCACACCTATCACACCTCTCACACCTCTCACACCGATCCCACCTATCACACATATCACACCTCTCACACCTATCACACCTATCACACCTCTCACACCTCTCACACCGATCCCACCTATCACACATATCACACCTCTCACACCTATCACACCTATCACACCTCTCACACCTCTCACACCGATCCCACCTATCACACATATCACACCTCTCACACCTATCACACCTCTCACACCTATCACACCTCTCACACCTATCACACCTCTCACACCTCTCACACCTATCACACCTATCACACCTCTCACACCTCTCACACCTCTCACACCTATCACACCTCTCACACCTATCACACCTCTCACACCTATCACACCTCTCACACCTCTCACACCTTTCACACCTCTCACACCTATCACACCTATCACACCTATCACACCTCTCACACCTATCACACCTCTCACACCTATCACACCTCTCACACCTATCACACCTCTCACACATATCACACCTCTCACACCTCTCACACCTATCACACCTATCACACCTCTCACACCTATCACACCTCTCACACCTTTCACACCTCTCACACCTATCACACCTATCACACCTCTCACACATATCACACCTCTCACACCTATCACACCTATCACACCTCTCACACCTATCACACGTATCACACCTCTCACACCTATCACACCTATCACACCTATCACACCTCTCACACCTATCACACCTATCACACCTATCACACATCTCACACCTCTCACACCTATCACACCTCTCACACCTATCACACCTATCACACCTATCACACCTCTCACACCTATCACACCTATCACACCTATCACACCTCTCACACCTATCACACCTCTCACACCTCTCACACCTCTCACACCTATCACACCTCTCACACCTATCACACCTCTCACACCTATCACATCTCTCACACCTCTCACACCTATCACACCTATCACACCTCTCACACCTATCACACCTCTCACACCTCTCACACCTCTCACACCTATCACACCTCTCACACCTATCACACCTCTCACACCTATCACACTTCTCACACCTCTCACACCTTTCACACCTCTCACACCTATCACACCTCTCACACCTATCACACCTCTCACACCTATCACACCTATCACACCTCTCACACCTATCACACCTCTCACACCTATCACACCTCTCACACATATCACACCTCTCACACCTCTCACACCTATCACACCTATCACACCTCTCACACCTATCACACCTCTCACACCTTTCACACCTCTCACACCTATCACACCTATCACACCTCACACACATATCACACCTCTCACACCTATCACACCTATCACACCTCTCACACCTCTCACACCTATCACACGTATCACACCTCTCACACCTATCACACCTATCACACCTATCACACCTCTCACACCTATCACACCTATCACACATATCACACATCTCACACCTCTCACACCTATCACACCTCTCACACCTATCACACCTATCACACCTATCACACCTCTCACACCTATCACACCTATCACACCTATCACACTTCTCACACCTATCACACCTATCACACCTCTCACACCTATCACACCTATCACACCTCTCACACCTCTCACACCTCTCACACCTATCACACCTATCACACCTCTCACACCTATCACACCTCTCACACCTATCACACCTATCACACCTCTCACACCTATCACACCTCTCACACCTCTCACACCTATCACACCTCTCACACCTCTCACACCTTTCACACCTCTCACACCTCTCACACCTATCACACCTATCACACCCTCACACCTATCACACCTATCACACCTATCACACCTCTCACACCTATCACAACTCTCACACCTATCACACCTCTCACACCTATCACACCTATCACACCTATCACACCTCTCACACCTATCACACCTCTCACACCTCTCACACCTCTCACACCTATCACATCTCTCACACCTATCACACCTATCACACCTATCACACCTCTCACACCTATCACACCTATCACACCTATCACACCTCTCACACCTATCACACCTATCACACCTATCACACCTCTCACACCTCTCACACCTATCACACCTCTCACACCTATCACACCTATCACACCTCTCACACCTATCACACCTCTCACACCTCTCACACCTATCACACCTCTCACACCTATCACACCTCTCACACCTCTCACACCTTTCACACCTCTCACACCTATCACACCTATCACACCTCTCACACCTATCACACCTATCACACCTATCACACCTCTATACCCATTCTGCAATCTGTTAATAAAGTTGTACTTAAGTTATGCTTTTACATTATACTTACTTAATAAGTGAATAGTTCCAAGTCAATCAAAAACGATGAGTTTTATTTACTCAAAACATAATGCGGTTTACAGTCTGTATCTACTTAATTATCTTAAGTTGTACTTAATTTATGCTTTTACATTATACTTACTTAATAAGTGAATAGTTCCAAGTCAATCAAAAACTATGAGTTTTATTTACTCAAAACATAATGCGGTTTACAGTCTGTATCTACTTAATTATCTTAAGTTGTACTTAAGTTATGCTTTTACATTATACTTACTTAATAAGTGAATAGTTCCAAGTCAATCAAAAACGATGAGTTTTATTTACTCAAAACATAATGCGGTTTACAGTCTGTATCTACTTAATTATCTTAAGTTGTACTTAAGTTATGCTTTTACATTATACTTACTTAATAAATGAATAGTTCCAAGTCAATCAAAAACGATGAGTTTTATTTACTCAAAACATAAGAACACGTCACACGAACTCAAGACATTCAAGTTAGTAGAACTTTCATAGAATATTGAGTATACCCTACTCAAACTAATTGATTATTTTGAACGTGCGGGTTTACAGTGCACTATATAAGTAGACTATATATCATTTCACATTTTTACACCTACAGGTAAAAGAACCGTACTGCATTTTTTGATGTTTTGAAAATGTTGCATGTCGTCGGATGAAAACCCTGTTATCAACTATTTTTGTGAATTACACTTATTTTATTTCTGGTTGAATTTAAAATCAACATGGTTCTCGGAGGTTGGGGACATGTCTAATGACCACAAGGACCATGGAATCCATTCAAAACCCCAATGTGTAACTTCAACAACAACAAAAAAAAAAAAAAAAAAAGTTTGTAGATGGGTGGACAATCCTGATTTGTTTGCAGTGTGGAGGCTAAAAAGTCCACAATAGAACTCAAACACGCAGTCCTAGGACAAAGAGATTCCCAAATGTCCGTCTGCAAACATGAGACGTACTCCTGCGCTTCTTCATCCGAAGCCAACGTCTAGACGTTAGTGTTTAATGACTGACGATTAAAGGCATCTCTTTTCAGAATTAGTTCAGGATTAGGATTAGGGTTAAGATCTCGCCGCTCTATGAATCACAGACCTGCCTGCGTCTAAAATAGGTGCTGACCCCTCTAGGAGACGGACGTCATGACTCATGACAGGTGTTTAGACGGTGAACGAGGCGGTGACGACGGGGAAAGAAATGTTTGCTTCAGAACCGCTCCGCTTGACACAGCTCATACTTTACAGGCACCAAATGGTGAGCCCTGGCTGAGAGAAGAGGCCTTGGAGGGGTGGAGCCACACCGATCCATCACCACGTGCAGAGAAAACGGATGGTTTGTTGTCGAGTCGGACCCTGAAGTAAACCGCGCGTTCGCAGCAACGACAGTTTCGCTGACGGACGGCGATGTGTCCGTCGGTCCCGAAAGTTCATCCTCGCAGAACATTTCTGTCCGTCAGACGGACACTCGTGTCCGTCGGTCCCGAAAGTTCATCCTCGCAGAACATTTCTGTCCGACAGACGGACACTCGTAAAGATAATGAAGGGCAGATGCAGACGGACGGCCGGACGGACGGACGGACGGACGGACGGACACGATGGATCAATGTAACCGGGCCCCAGGGCGGTTAGGTGGCCGAGCGGAGATTGCGTTCGTCACCAACCCCGGAGCTGTGAGCTGGATTCGCCTGTTCGAATCCAGCTCACAGCTCCGGGGTTGTCACCAGCTTGGCTGGCCGTCTGCACTAATACAATTGGCTGTATTAGAGGGTGGGAGAAGCTGGCGGGGTGGGTCCGGGTCGTTGTAAACAGCGACTCCTACAGTTCGGTCGGGGCGCCTGCTAAGCGTGGATAGGACTTGAGGGGGATAGTGTGGTCCTCCCACACGCTACGCCCTCTCGATGAGAATCCGCGCTGCCAGGTGAAAAGAAGCGGTGATTGGCTGGACGTGTGTCGGAGGAAGCACATGGTAGCCTCCACTCTCCCAGATGATCTGACTGTGGGGGGTAAGTGCGCAGCGACCAGGAAGGGACTGGGAATTGGCATACGACTAACATTGGGATGGGAGAAAATCGGAGGAAAATGGAGGGGGAAAAAGATCAAAAAAAATAAAAAAAATTTAACCGGGCCCTTATGCTCTGTGTACACAACTTGGCACATCAACGAACTGACGGAGACCGCGGGTCAGTGGAGGTTGAATGATGGACAGTAATACACTAGCAGCCCCTCTGTGTGACCTTGCACCGCTCTGATGAAAGGCATGTATAGACCCGTGTGTCTCTGTCCACTACAAATGGTGCGACAGTGGCTCAGGACAGAGGTAGGGCCGTCGTTTGGTAATCGGAAGGTTCCCGGTTCGATTCCCGCTCCTCCCCGGCAGCGTGTGTCGAAGTGTCCTTGAGCGAGACACTTAACCCCTAACTGCTCCCGATGAGCAGGTCGGCACCTTGCACGGTCGCCTCCGGCGCCAGGTGTGTGAGTGAACGGGTGAATGTGAGGAACAAATTATTTGAAAGCCCTTTGGATACAAGCGGCTAATATAAATGCACCATTTACCAATTACAAATCAATTGCCTTGTGTACATAAACAATAACGAAATCTTCTTTTTAGCCTCCTGTTCCTGTACGCTGCTTCAATCTAACCTATTAAAAGGGAACAGTGATGAGCCACAGGGCTTTTTAAGACTGACACTAACCACCTGCTCTCACCCTGTCTGCACCAGATACATGGTTGTATGAACACTTGGAAATGTGCATTGTAACACCTGTGGTAAGAAGACTAATGAACCACTAATGCCATATTGTAATATTGCTTGCATTTGATACAAATCGAATGTGTTCTACTCTGTACGGCTATTGTGTTAAACCAATAGTGGTGCGGATTGACTAAAACTCATAGCATAGAGTAGTAATTCCCGGAAATGTCTGTAGCCTAGTGATGTAGCCGCACGGAGGTAGCGTTGTGATTCGGTGGCGCGGAGATGGAACCTGGGAGGGCAGCGAGTTCTGTCCCGCTCGAGAACAGGGAGCGTAATATTGACAACCGCACGAGACCTTTGTAATGAGACATTCATGAATACCGACGTCTGTCTCTCAGTCATTGGAAATGGCGGCTCGCAGGAAGAATGGAATACTTTTTGCCCAAATAACCAGACGGACCGCTTCGCCGCGTTAAGTAACAGACCCGGGGCTGCGCCAGGCTGCACTTCTTCCGCTGGTTAAGCTGTTGGAAAAGTTGTTCCCATTCAGACTTGGCCAGAAGACCTTGATTTAAAAGGTGCTATAGATACGATTCTTATGTAATCATTTAAAAAAATATTTATAATAATAATACAAAAGAAACATCCACTGGGTGGCGGGGATAGTGTGAGCCTCCCACACGTTACACCTCGCCAATGAGAGTCTGCGCTGGCAGGTGAAAAGATGTGACAGGCTTCACAGGGGACACGTGATGCAAGGCTTCTATCCTCCCTACAACCGGCCAGTGGGGGGCATATGCGAGCAACGTTCAAGACAGGGGAGGGGAGAATTGGCACAGCGGGTAATTGGGATGGGAGAAAAATAGAAAAATAGGAGAAAAAGTGGATAACATTTTGTTTTAAACATCCACAGAGCTAGAGAGGTGCAGAATAAAAGTATTGCTTTTCCCTCCAAAAAAATTATTAATTTAATTTATAATAAAAAAAATTATTTGGCAGGTCCGAAATGTATGTGGTTGTTTACATGTTGCGTGTGTCGTATATTTTAATCTGTTCATGAGGAATTATAGCCATACATTGAATACATTGATAGAATGTCAGTAAATACAGTGGTTAATATTACAGCGTCAGACGTCTTCTTAGAGACAGGGCTCAGTTTGTGACGAGGTCTATGCACCTTCCCGCTCTCTCAGTTCAGCTGACCAGCTGCTCCTAGTAGTGCCTACAACTAGGCGTAAGCTCAGGGGGGGCCGTGCCTTCTCCGTTGTCACCCCCAGAATGTGGAACGAGCTGCCACTGCAGATTAGGCAGGCCTCCTCACTGCCCCGTTTCAAAGGCCTCCTTAAGACCCACCTTTTCTCTCTGGCTTTCGACACCATGTAGCTTGTTGATTTTATGATCTTATTGTCTTACTGTGTTGTTGTTGTATCGTTTTGTTACTGTGTCCTTTGCTTTTAAATATGTTTTAAGTACTCTGATCTATTTAAATTTGTATTGCTGCCTATGTTTACCTTTTTTTGTCTTCTCTTTTATTGGTACTCTTGTTTTTTTTGTATCTATTTTTAGTGCTGCTTATAGTTTTTAATATGCTCCCTCTGTACAGCACTTTGTGCCCCTGTGGCTGTTAAAGCGCTTTATAAATAAAGTTGGATTGGATTGGATTGGAGCACATGTTGACGAGACAAAGGGGAGACAGCTGACAAAGGAGTCATCTGCTTATCGTCAGTGACCTCCTGACCAAATTCCTCAGAAGGTATTCAAAGCCAGACAAGCTAAGATTAGGAACAGGAGATGGGATTCGTATTTTGAGTGGGTTCTGAGTGGACAGGAAGACGATTGATTAAGCCAATCATTTTGGTGAATAAGGGGAAAACAAGGAGGGATTTCATGCTAGTGTATATAAGCTCGAGGGCAGAGAGAGAAGGCTCTCCTCCTGCTCCCCGACTGTTGCTTGACGCGGTGACGCGGTGTGAGTTTAGCATAGAAGGCTCCTGACGTCAAAGGGACTTCACATTTCTGTAATTAATTTGAAATAAAGCTTTGTAGTAATTAGGAA
Source organism: Notolepis coatsorum (assembly GCF_963971535.1). NCBI lineage: Eukaryota > Metazoa > Chordata > Actinopteri > Aulopiformes > Paralepididae > Notolepis > Notolepis coatsorum. The sequence continues at coordinate 8,699,818 of NC_140172.1, forward strand.
GTAGCCAGAGACTCATTATCCTACAACGGTATTTCATATACAATATATGACCCATCGTCTACGTCAGTGTTTCTCAAAGTGGGGGGCGCGCCCCCCAGGGGGGGCGCAGAGGCATGACAGGGGGGGCCTTGAGATTTATTAAAAAAAATAATAATAATTGGATTACAGAAAATTATCACTAAAGTGCTATCTGTTGCAGCTGCACTGTTCTCCATGAAAATAACATTTCTCAAAATCTGAAAATCATTATTTAATAAAACACAGAAAAGGATCACCAAGTTACTCTGGATAAAAAAACCTTTACAGACAACATTGAGACAAAGCTTCCTGACACTTGGAAGAACTCTTTGAAATCTCATCTGATACCACCTAGAGAGCTAGTTTCAGAGTGTGCTGTGGTGCTGAGTACCAAGTATCTCATCTCATGGCCCACCAAGTATCTCATGATGCAGCAGTTAAGGTGTTGATACCATTCAGCACCACATACAGGCAGGGGTCGGGAACCTATGGCTCGCAAGCCATATATGGCTCTTCTGGTGACAGCATATGGCTCCCAGAAATGTTAGTAATTTTTTTTTCTTTTTTTTTTAATACTTGTGATATTTCTTAATAATACTGTGTCATTTTAAAGTAAACAGAAATTAGTTTTGAAGATACAGCTAATAGTATCTGTAGCTGAAGATATAGCGAGCAGAGCTGGCGAGGGAACACAGAAATAATAAGTGGACAGAAATAAAAAATCTTCAACCTGAAGACCAGCTGATTCTTAAAACTTGGAACGAGCTTCCTGTGACATACCACACAATGCAGCGTGAGTATTGCCGTATTGACCATGTTTGGCTCTACATATGCATGTGGGCAGTCATTCTCGCATATGAGGAACATTAAGACCAACCTACGCTCACGTTTAACTGATGGAAGCCTCAACGCCTGCATGAAGCTCAACCTCACCACGTATGAACCAGATTACAAGGCCATCAGCAAAACCATGCAGCACCAGAAGTCGCATTAAAAGTAAGACATATTTAATTTATTATACGTTAAAAATACTATATGGCTCTCAATGAAATATATTTAGAAATATTTGGCTTTTATGGCTCTCCCAGTCAAAAAGGTTCCTGACCCCTGACATACAGTATCTGTGTGAAGCTGGCTTTTCATCCATGACAGCTTTGAAAACAAAATATAGGGCCAATTTGAAAGGTCACGATATTGGTGTTATTTCAATAAATTTAAACATGGCCCATTTCATGACTATTTTGTTGGGGCGAGGGGGGGGGGCCCAAAATATTTTGGTCCGCCAAAGGGGGGCCTGACAGAAAAAGTTTGAGAAGCACTGGTCTACGTGAAGAATTATACCACAGGTGCATGTATCCCCTCCCTAGTTCCCATTTCCCCACGCAGAATGTACCTGATTGGATGTTGAATAACATACTGGTGCTCTGCTGCTCAATGGTATCTACATGTATAGCACCCTCTCACTGCCACACGACAGAAGGTTAGCCCTTTACTATCACACAACCGACGGCGATGCTCCATCATTAGCATCATTAGCTCCGCGGATGATGGAGCATCGCCGTCGGTTGTGTGGTAGTAACCTTCTGTCGTGTGGCAGTGAAAGGGTTAAAAGTCAACTTCTGGAAAAGTTGAATAAAGCTTCTTATATTTGTACTAGTGCTGTCAATTGATAATTTTTTTTTACTCATTACACGTAATCTCACAATTGTCTGTAATTAATCTAGATTAATCTAGATTAAAAAGAGCATTCTTCTACTTAAGCATTCTTCTACTCGCCTAGCTTAGCACAAATGAATGGAAGTGGATACGGACTACTAGCCTAGCTGTTTCCACTTCCATTCATTTGTGCTAAGCTAGCCTAGCCTGTAGCCGGATATAGCCTTCTACTGGACGCACAGAGAGGAAATCTGTATCTATCTTCTTTCCTGCCTCTGGAGAAGACGGTAAGCACATGTCCATAACGTTGGCGTGTTCCTTTAAGTAAAAGTAGAAATACTTCTTCCACCCGTTGCTTATATCCATCGTATCGTCCTCCATGGGGGCGTGCAGTCCGCTCGTTTCTGCTGGTTATAACGTCTCCTCTCAGATCGTGATGCTTCATGTTCAGTGCTAGGCTCACACTACAACCAAATGCAGCACTGAACGGCATAGGAAGTCCTTCATTCCAACAGCCATCAGACTATACAATGCATCACTGTGCCTCACTGCATCACTGAGCACAGAGCGGCAGCTCAATAGTGCGACTAGCGGGCCTCCAGGCTCCACAACAGGGGGCAGCGACGGCTTGCCAGACATTGAGTCATTGACCTAGGACTAATAGGAAACCAAGGAGGGACAATAACACTACCTGATGCATACTGCACCTTATGTGACACTGTGAATACTGTGAATATATATTATATATATATATTATATATATATATATAATATATATATATATATATATATATTTCAGTAAGTTAGATAGTTAATTATATTGATCAAATTGTTTACACTGCTGTGTTGTTTTTTTACTACCTGTACCCCCCCCCCTTCCCCCATGCTCAGTATATTTTTACTGTATTTATTTACTGTATATTTACTTTAATTTGTATTCTATTTTACTCTACTCTTATCCTAGGCAACTTGATTTGATTTGTGTTATTATTCTAATTCGTGCCCTGTCCTGTCTAAATGTTTAAATGTTTAAATGTAGAGCGATTTGCAGTGTCAAATTTCCCACGGGATAATAAAAGTATTTCTATTCTATTCTATTCTATTCTGATCAGGGAGGCACATTGAAAGGAAACGGGAAACCCCGCCCCCCCCCCCCCCCCCCCCCCCCCCCCCCCCGGGTCAAACTCACGGCGGGTGTCCCGGGCGGGTTTTTTAAGTGGACCCAAACTATGAACGTTTGACTATCTATTGAATTTGAGCTTGCATGTAGGGAATTGTATAGTGTAGCGATCAGCCGCCATACATACACAAACGTTGTAATGCCTCAAACTAATTATGTTTTCAACGCTCGCACCTCTGGGATGGGGGAAGAAATTGCATCTAAATAATAAATACATCACTTGAGCATTGAGGAATGAAATTGAAGTTTTTACTTTGAAGCTCGAAACACAATGACTTCTAATTTCCCTCAGATTTCCGCGGGTTCAGCCGCCTTTCCTGCGGGACAACTATCCAATTACCCTGCCATAGTAGATTATCCCTAATCCCGCATATGGCTAATTGGAATAATAACACTTTCTCATAATCAAAGCCCATTAATACAATTCTGATGAGTTAATGCAGGGGGCTGGTTTTGCTCGCAGCGAACTACAATCGCCAGTGAGTGACAAGGACACCAAATATAAACATGTAGACAATGCAATTCATACGGTATACTTGCCATGTATCTCACTATGATCTATGTGCCGTAGGTTCAAGTGATATCGGTCTAATCGACTCTGTATATCAACTGGCATCGTTTCCAACTTAAAGCCAACATAATTATCTATCATTTGAACATTTTGAACAAACGACTTCTTTGAATCTGTGGAACGCTTGTTTGTTTGTTTGTTTGTTTTTTGCAAAGAAACTAGTCTGAATCTAATTGTAATGATTTATTTCCCTGCATCTATTTGTTCCCTTGTATTGAGCAGGTTGTTTTTGGTGGGTATAGCACGCATCACATTTTAAATTAATGATTTGCCAGGCTGCCCAAGAGTAAAAAAAAATATAAAAAAATTAATAAAAGGCCAATACATTAGGTAGGCAGTGTTCCTGGCTCCAAGAACCACAGCTCATTGGTTAATCAAAATAAATAATTGTTTGTCCCCTTGTGACATCATCAAGGGCCATAATTCTGAACAGCTTGTTTAGGTTTGTTAATATTACGACTTTAAAACCCTGACGAGGAGGCCCCATGTAATTCCCCCCACCGCCCCCCTCCCCAGCATCAAAATAACATTTCAGACTGCCAAGTCCATACAAAGACCAGGCAAAAACTCATATCCCATAATAATGACCCTTTGAATCTCCTCAACTGGATTATGAAAGAGTGAGTTGTGTTTTTCGTGGAGCTCCAGGGGGCCGCAGCTCGCCACAGCCATAATTCAAAAGTAAGATAAGATAAGATAAGATATTCCTTTATTGATCCCCTTGGGGAAATTCACGGGTATGCAATTATGTATTTCTCTTGCACTGAAAGGACTTTTTTCTTTGCTCTCCCTGTTGCTGAAATGGGATTAAATTGTCTGGAAGAGACAGAGTTTCACTCACTGACTCACTGACTCATGGTCCGGTTGATGATTCAGGTTTTGATCATCAGTATGATGCCAGATGATTACCCTGATCTCACCTGATCGGGGTCTGACCCTTAGATTAATCTGTCTAGTTTAGTTAGGATGTCTATTTGCTCCCATGTCTGGTAACCCCCTCCTATTGCTAGGTTTTAGTGAGTTTTTCCTTTTCCTTACCTTCGTGTGAGGTATGTCTGGGAGTGTTGCTTTTATTTATTTTGCATTTATTTTAATTTAATTTAAAATTGTAATTTAAAATTTATAATTTTTTTATTTTTTTATTTTTTATTTAAATTTAATCTTTCTTGATTTGATGTGATGTTTCTTCTTGACTTGTTTGGGGAGGACGTGTACGGCCCATGGGGACATTGACGTGTGTTGTCGGGCCTTACAAATTAATTTTATTTGATTTGATTTAGATGATAGATAAATAGGGTCTAAGGTGAAAATAACCACAATTGTCAAGCATCGTGGCTCTAAACATCATGACACTTACTTAGTAAGGTGTATTGTTGAAATACAATCACTACAGTTACAAAGTATCACGGATGATTAAAGACGGGTACTTACATGAGAGATGAGCATGCACAGACCAAAATGAAGCCATGCCAACACAGAAAGACGGGAGGAAAAAAGTTAAACTTGGATTAGAAAAACATGCAGATGTTTCATCTACCATTTCCACAAACAAAAAATGGAATCATTCCTCTATGTTCTTGGGTATCTCTCTCTCTCTCTCTCTCTCTCTCTCTCTCTCTCTCTCTCTCTCTCTCTCTCTCTCTCTCTCTCTCTCTCTCTCTCTCTCTCTCTCTCTCTCTCTCTCTCTCTGCTGCTTTTCTGACAAACCCTTCAGCTTATCATTTTTGTGATGGAATTTGAAGTTAATAACTTTTCCATGGGACCGCAGAGCGTCCCGTACCATCTGGGAAATCGAATGTGTTCCTTGTGCTCTGAAAGAGCCCCGGTGCCACCTCAGCTGCATGGTGGCGCGGGCAGAGTGGGCAGAGTATCGGTCTCATTGGAAACCTAATTTTTCAGTTTGTGAAAATGGCAACGTTAGTCACGCGTTGGCATGCGGTTAAGTGTTTGGACAGCCGGTTTAAAACACATGCCTGCCGGCAAGCAGAGTACTGACCTTGTAATAGTGTTGAGCTAGTGGGTTCAATGACCACTGCACCGGAGGAGAACAGAACACCAAGTCGTCATTGACAAAACCAGTAAGAAGATAACCTGTTACTGCCGGCACCGCTGGTGCATTGTTTACATATATACTCATATTACACAGTTACAACTTATAATACTGATATCATGGATTTTTCATTTAAGCAGAAATGATATTAACAGTATATTTCAAATATGAACAGACACCACTATTGCAACTATGACCACATACAACAAATGTATTCCTAAGGTCAAGCCTATACCTATATCACATAAAACTCAAACAACTAAAACTCTGCTTTTCAATGACCTAAAACTCTGCTTTCAAACACCTAAAACTCTGCTTTCAAACACCTAAAACTCTGCTTTCAAACACCTAAAACTCTATTTTCAATCACCTAAAACTCTGCTTTCAAACACCTAAAACTCTATTTTCAAACACCTAAAACTCTATTTTCAATCACCTAAAACTCTGTTTTCAATCACCTGAAACTCTGCTTTCAAACACCTAAAACTCTGTTTTCAATCACCTAAAACTCTGTTTTCAATCACCTGAAACTCTGCTTTCAAACACCTAAAACTCTGTTTTCAATCACCTAAAACTCTGTTTTCAATCACCTAAAACTCTGTTTTCAATCACCTGAAACTCTGTTTTCAATCACCTAAAAACTCTGCTTTCAAACACCTAAAACTCTATTTTCAATCACCTAAAACTCTGTTTTCAATCACCTAAATCACCTAAAATCACCTATAGCTCTGCTTTCCGTCTTTTCCATGTGTATGGGAGGCGGAAAAAAGCAGAGAAATTACTTTGTTTTCAAGAATATCCATATATACGCGTGGACAAGGCGTGTGCCAAGGCGTGGACCAGTGATTGGTGGACTCACTGTACTCACCGTACAGGAGGAAGCTTGTGTTTGAGCTGCCCAGTTTGTTGGCAGCGACGCAGGTGTAGTTCCCATAGTCTGCCTCAGTGATGTTATAAAAGGTCAGCTTGGAAAGTGACCCGGAGACCTCAATCTCTACACCGTCAAAGCCATGAAAGATCCTGAATGGGCAAGGGGAGGAGAGAGAAAAGAAAATAATATGTATTATTACTATGTTCATTATAAATTAATTAAAAAACTAATACTAACTAATAAAAGTATGATCATTTGTGTTTCACTTCTATTTATTTATTAATTCATCATTGGCCATTTGTCAAAAACAGGATACACATTTAAATGTATAAAAAAAAAATATATATATATATATATATGACTGGTGAACTGGAGAATAAGACACATTTTATAATAAGCCATTTTGTAAGTCATCTGAAAATGGTTGGTGTTGTTTAGTGAACTTCTGTGCTGGAAACGAGGTCATGCGAGCAACTTTTGATGTTCATGTGGTCATGCATGTATGTTGAACTGAACAATTTCCACAATACAGTATATATCCCATAAATACATGTATAGTAGTTCAAATTGTTTGGTACAAATTGGTGCAGAAACAAAAAAAAGACAGAGAAAATGTTTTACAAAAAACGGTAAATGGCAGGACAATCCGATATTGACTTTATGGGTCCTTGAGGCAAAATTGTCCATGAGGAAACAGCGTTTAATCTCTACTGTATATGGTTCAGTTTCACTTCTCTACTGTATTATGGTTCAGTTTCACATCTCTACTGTATGCTCCATGAGATACGGCCATTTGGAATTGTGATTTTCAACGCTTGTTTACATAAATGCCCCCCCCCATCCTTCTTCTGTTATTTTCACAAATAGTCTCACCCTGGTTTTCAGCCGTCGGATATTAGCATAACCATTTCATGCTAACTACAGTACTTTGTGGGGGTCACAGAAGCCCACCTATCAGATGTGGTCTCTCAGTTATACAGTACACTCAATACATTTAATGACAGTCCTTATACACACACTCCTGTTAAGCACCTTGGGTCTCCTGAAAGGCGCTATATAAATTTAAGATATTATTATTATTATTATTATTATTATTATTATTATTATTATTATTATTATTATTATTATTATTATTATTATTATTATTATTATTATTATTATTATTATTATTATTATTATTATTATTATTATTATTATTATTATTATTATTATTATTATTATTATTATTATTATTATTATTATTATTATTATTATTATTATTATTATTATTATTATTATTATTATTATTATTATTATTATTATTATTATTATTATTATTATTATTATTATTATTATTATTATTATTATTATTATTATTATTATTATTATTATTATTATTATTATTATTATTATTATTATTATTATTAATATTATTATTATTATTATTATTATTATTATTATTATTATTATTATTATTATTATTATTATTATTATTATTATTATTATTATTATTATTATTATTATTAGTTATTATTATTATTATTATTATTATTATTATTATTATTATTATTATTATTATTATTATTATTATTATTATTATTATTATTATTATTATTATTATTATTATTATTATTATTATTATTATTATTATTATTATTATTATTATTATTATTAATATTATTATTATTATTATTATTATTATTATTATTATTATTATTATTATTATTATTATTATTATTATTATTATTATTATTATTATTATTATTATTATTATTATTATTATTATTATTATTATTATTATTATTATTATTATTATTATTATTATTATTATTATTATTATTATTATTATTATTATTATTATTATTATTATTATTATTATTATTATTATTATTATTATTATTATTATTATTATTATTAGTAGTATTATTAGTATTAGTATTATTAGTATTAGTATTATTAGTATTAGTAGTATTATTATTATTATTATTATTATTATTATTATTATTATTATTATTATTATTATTATTATTATTATTATTATTATTATATTATTATTATTATTATTATTATTATTATTATTATTATTATTATTATTATTATTATTATTATTATTATTATTATTATTATTATTATTATTATTATTATTATTATTATTATTATTATTATTATTATTATTATTATTATTATTATTATTATTATTATTATTATTATTATTATTATTATTATTATTATTATTATTATTATACCTATGCAGTAAACATAAGTAGTATAAATTGATTTACAAACTAACTATAATGTTTTCATCCCCTTGTTGATGAACCAAGCTTCCACAAGGTAAATGTGAGTTATAATTATGTTTAGGCCTACTGTATTCTATGGCTGTAAAAATATGTATGTATTTTAGTAATAGAGTACTGTATAGAGTAAAACGGATATATTTCAATTCACACAGGGTTTAGAAAAAAAAGAAAAAAAAACTAAGAATCTAACTCTACAAGAATGTCAGATCACAGATCGGGGCTTTCATCACTCACTAGTGTTCCCATCAGGCCATTATTGTCCACCAGCGTGTGCACGCTTCAGCTCCTAGTGAGAAGACAGATTTCTCCAGGAAAAAAAAAAAAAGTCTCTTTCTCCAGGGCCTAGTCCTCCAGGCCTGGTGTTGATGTCTTCCTTTTGTTTTCTCTTAAATAGTTTATAATCCACACAGTAGGGGTTGGTGACATGATAGCAGCACAACTTAACTTCTCTGAGCAGACACACAGGATTCTGGGCACAGAGGTGCGCTGATCAACTCATCTGTGCCTCGAGCGATCTCCACTCTCCTGTGACCCCCACATCAAATCCAGCAAACAGCGCTTCAGATCAGGACACAGAAAACTGTCACTTGATCACTTGATCTGAATTATGTTGTGGGAGATACAGCAATTTTGAGTTTGACTCCTTCTTATAGCGCCACCATCTGGCCAACATTTACATTTAGCTGACGCTTTTATCCAAAGTGACTTACAAGTTCTCTAGGGCACTACTCTATCAGCTGAGAAACAATGTTCATCAAAGTGTTAAGTGCTACAGTGTAGGTTAGTATATTAGGACAAGTGCATGACAGTAAGGTTAGGTTTTTTTAAAATTTTTATTTCATTTCAGATATTGCTTGAAGAAGTGTGTCTTTAGTCGACGGCGAAATATTTGACGGGTTTCGGCTGTCCTAACTGTGGTGTGAAGTTCGGTCCACCATTGTGGGGCAAGGACCGAGAATAGGCGACTTCACTTTGATGACCCTCCCGGAGCTCGGATAGGAGTGGGTCTGAGGCGGCCAGAAGATGCAGAGCGTAGATGTCTTGAGGGTGTGTAGTTAGAGACCATTGACCGGAGGTAGGCGGGAGCCGTTCCCTTCACCCAACATGGGTGATTTGTGTTATCCGAGTAGTGTGAGGCGATGGGAACCCACCTAGCGAATGTGGTTGGTCTAGGACTTGCTCAAACTACAAACAAAGCACAAACTAAGAATAATCCTATCAGGGTGCAGCTGGGTGGCGCAGCGGTCTAATCGCTTGTCACCAACGCGTGAGACACCGGTATCGAATCCGGCTGTCCCGCTGACTCAATTGGCAGAGTCAGCGGGAGGGAAGCCGGTGGGTGGTAATCTGGTCATTGTAAACAGCGACTCCTACAGGTCGGTCATGGCGCCTGCACTGCAAGGACAGGAGATGTCGAGGCTAGTGTGAGCCTCCTACACGTTACACCTCACCTATGAGAGTCCGCGCTGGCAGGTGAAAAGAAGTGGCTGGCTGACTCCGCATGTATTGGAGGGGACATGCGATAGATTCTTTAACCCTCCCTACGACCGACCAGATCAAGACAGGGGAGGGGGGAATTGCCACAACTAAATTGAGATGGGAGAAAAACAGAAAAAGTGGATAAAAAAATAATAATAATAAAAATCAGCTTTTCTGCTCGGACCCTAATAAAACCACCAATTACAGCCCCTTCGGACTGTTCTCACTACACTGCATGATGGGGACCCGCAGGTCGGGCTAGTTAGCCACGACATTTATGCAGAGTCAACGGGGCTGCGCTTCCGTCGGTACCCGCCCTGGAATAAACGCTGAGGCCTCCTCAGCACCCAGAGCAGGTGCTTGCACAAACTGGAGCGTGACCACATTGTCTTTGCATTCGTTTTTTGTGGCTTTCTAAGGAGGAGCTGGGTGTGAAGAATAGCATGGCTTGTGCTGAGAAAGGAGTGTAGCGATCGTCATCGCCATCGGTAAGTAGGACATACGGCTAGGGGTCTGGCATTCTGAACCCACCCTCTAATCGTTGGTTTGGTCTCAAGTCGGTCAAGACTTCGATAGTTTAAACGGTTGATTTCTATGCCTGTTAACGGAGTTATTGCCTGAAGAATGATGGGCACATCTCTGATAAGCAAGAGATTTAAAGAGGTCCTTCGGTCCTTCTGCATAATTGCATGTTGGAAACACTATTTTGTCAATTAAGTCAATTTCAAAGTCAAAAGATTAGTGGACAAAAGCATTGGGCAAAAATAGGGCTAGTTTTTATTTGTTTTACTTTGAGTGCTAATGAAATAGACTAGAGTAACAGAGGTTTGAACACACTGAAGTAAACGTTTTGTGTAGGGATGTCCCATAATATCGGCCGATATTGGCATAAAAATGTGATATCGGAAAATATCGGTATCGGTTTTCAAAGAATTTTTTATAAATTTCTTTAACATTTATTTAACCTTTATTTACCCAGGCAAGCAAGTAAGAACACATTTTTATTTTATTTATTGTCAAAGTATGCATAATGTTGTGTTAATTACACGACAAGAGATATGTAATGTTAATTACCTGAAATTATTCAGTTTTTTTGGGGGGGGGGAAACCGTGCATATATCGATAACGGTTGATATCGGTATCGGAAATTAAGAGTTGGACAATATCGGTATATCGGTATCGGTAAAAAAGCCAATATCGAGCATCCCTAGTTTTGTGTACTCACATTTCTTTTTACTTGTTGCCAGATGCCTGTTTTTAAGTTCCAGCTGAGAGGTAGGAGCTGGAAAACATAACGGTTCCATAGCCAGAAGTCTTATGTAGTACAGGTCCAAAGTTTATAAAGAATCCCACGGAAAATGAAAGTTTTACAAAGGTTTCTGTAACGTGTGTACCGGTAAACATTCGGCATGGTTATCCAAAATGGCCGCTGCCATTAATTTCGATGCTCTCGTCAAAACAATGGACTTCTTCGTCTTCCTCTGTCACCTTCCCACACTGTCAGCGCTCGGATCGCTTTCGGAGCAGACGCTCCTCGGCTACAACGGTGGTCAATCATTTTCGCCATCAGCGGTGACCGGTCAGTTCAGGACCGTTCACAACCGGATGTGGTCACTCGTCCGAACGGCTTGTCAAATGACACCCAGCCGGATTTTTCGTCTTGTTTCTCGAGAATGGAATCACGCAATAGGTTGAGTGTCGTGGCGATGGAAAGGCGGCAAATTCAACTTTCCAACAATGTATTGGTTGATCGGCGAAAACGCAGCCCGGAGCCGACAGCGAAGTGCTGCGATGTGTGATGGCCTCCAAAGCATTCAGCCACTAGGTGTCACACTAGAGCACCAGCATGTAATTTATCCAATCAGGTGCATGCCACATGGGGAAGTGAGTGGGGACGGAATACACGCACGCAACATGTAAACAACATACATTTTGTACCCGTCAAATTAAAAATAATTATAAATTCATGAATACATTTTTGGGGGAAATCAATACTTTTATTCTGCACCTTTCTAAAAACTCTGTGGATGTTTTTATAAAAAACAAATGATTACTCTATGTACACATTTTATCTATAGCACCTGCAAACTAAGCATTTCTTCAGGTTAACCCTTTCACTGCCACACGACAGAAGGTTAACCCTTTACTATCACACAACCGACGGCGATGCTCCATCATTAGCATCATTAGCTCCGCTGTCGTGTGGCAGTGAAAGGGTTAAGATGACACTCGTTCATTATCGTCTATACAGAACTCAACTGATCCCAGGTCACACCTCCCACTTTGAGCCACTTGACACCACAGTATACACAACACATGGGCCCTCATCCCAGAAGATAGCATTAGAATGGCAGCTGTTAACCGTAGCCACGCAGGTCTGTAGAAATGAGCAACCTGTGCCCTTTCTGTCACATTCAGTTTGGTTCAGTTCTCTCGCTCACGTCCTCTGTGGTTACACCTGTCATTTCAATCAGATTTTTGACACCTGGTGATAAAAAAAATGTGGTTATATATCGCTGTGTGTCCATTATGCTTGACCTAGAAAAATATATGTTGTTGTGTATCTCCCCTGGTTGGATTTATTTAAATAATCTATTTAATCTTATCTGGTTGGGGGGGGGGGGGTCTTGTTCTATCAAATTGGTTCCGATCCTACTTCTGTTCCCAATGTATTTAGAAATACTACTGGACTGTCGGCCATCTTGGCAAGCTAGCCATGTACAATGCTAAGCTCACGTCATATCAAATCTGACAAATGGATCCGATAGCGGTGAACACGGTTGTCATGAGCTAAATGATGACAGATTGTCGTTACTGTGTTGAAATGCAAATATACATTTTTATATTGTTCGTTTATTGTATCCCAAAATAACTGGGTTCCATCCAAAACGACGTATCAGAATTCCGATCAGAATGTCGATCCGACCATTTTGGGATATGGTCTGGCTCATCAGATCACGGTGTGTGAAAAGTCCTATTCGGGGGCATCTAGATTCTAGACCTACATAACATAATGTAGGCCATTTGGACACATTTAAAGTGCTTTACAGTGCCGTGTACCATGACGGACGAACGCATGCATTTTTAGCACGGGTGGCTCCAGAGGGAATGGAGTCCCTAATCCCTAATAGTGTCCTGTTCTACCTACTGAGCTACACAGAACCACACAGACAGCTCAATGCATCCTGTTGGGATCAAATAATGTCAAGTTGGAGAGACAAGTGTAGCTGTAGCCTCTATCATACTGTATCCGGACATGTTTCTTTTGTGAGAGCAGTTCACTCCCCCTTGTGTTATTCTTCATTGAGACAGTAGGAAGGCTGAGAGGAAGACTAGGTTCTTTACTGAGACAGTAGGCAGGCTGAGAGGGAGACAGAGTAGAGGAGACACAGGAGAGAAGGTTCTTTACTGAGACAGTAGGAAGGCTGAGAGGGAGACAGAGTAGGGGAGACACAGGAGAGAAGGTTCCTTATCGAGACAGTAGGAAGGCTGAGAGGGAGACAGAGTAGAGGAGACACAGGAGAGAAGGTTCCTTATCGAGACAGTAGAAAGGCTGAGAGGGAGACCGAGTAGAGGAGACACAGGAGAGAGGGTTCTTTATTGAGACAGTAGGAAGGCTGAGAGGGAGACAGAGTAGGGGAGACACAGGAGAGAAGGTTTTTTATTTAGACTGTAGGAAGGCTGAGAGGGAAACAGAGTAGGAGAGACACAGGGGTTCTTTATTGAGACAGTAGGAAGGCTGAGAGGGAGACAGAGTAGAGGAGACACAGGAGAGAAGGTTCTTTATTGAGACAGTAGGAAGGCTGAGAGGGAGACAGAGTAGAGGAGACACAGGAGAGAAGGTTCCTTATCGAGACAGTAGGAAGGCTGAGAGGGAGACATAGTAGGGGAGACACAGGAGAGAAGGTTCCTTATAAAGACAGTAGGAAGGCTGAGAGGGAGACAGAGTAGTGGAGACACAGGAGAGAGGGTTCTTTATTGAGAGAGTAGGAAGGCTGAGAGGGAGACAGAGTAGGGGAGACACAGGGGAGAAGGTTATTTATTGAGAGAGTAGGAAGGCTGAGAGGGAGACAGAGTAGGGGAGACACAGGAGAGAAGGTTATTTATTGAGACAGTAGGAAGGCTGAGAGGGAGACAGAGTAGGGGAGACACAGGAGAGAAGGTTATTTATTGAGACAGTAGGGAGGCAGGGAGGGAGACAGAGTAGGAGAGAAGGTTCTTTATTGAGACAGTAGGGAGTTTGAGAGGAAGACAGAGTAGGAGAGAAGGTTATTTATTGAGACAGTGGCTGAGAAGGAGACAGAGTAGGAGAGACACAGGAGAGAAGGTCCTTTATTGAGACAGTAGGGAGGCTGAGAGGGAGACAGAGTAGGAGAGAAGGTTCTTTATTGAGACAGTAGGGAGGCTGAGAGGAAGACAGAGTAGGAGAGAAGGTTCTTTATTGAGACAGTAGGGAGGCTGAGAGGGAGACAGAGTAGGGGAGACAGGGGAGAAGGTTCTGGTGGGATCTGATCCCAGGCCAGCAGGGTTCCAGAAGCAGGGGTCTTAACCACAACACCCTCTCTCTGGACCCCTCTTTTGTGGATTTTCTAAGTTTCAGTTTGAGGCAATATAATAGTTATTTTGGCTACAGGAATATGTCCTTGTAGGCGGCCGGGTAGCGCAGCGGACTAAGCGCCTGTCTACCACCACAGAGACACTGGTATCAAATCCGGCTGTCAGCGTTGCCTCCGGCTTGGCCGGCCGGCATACTGACTCAATTGGCAGAGTTAGCGGGAGGGAAGCCGGTGGGTGGTAATCTGGTCGTTGTAAACAGCGACTCCTACAGGTCGGTCAGGGCGCCTGCACAGGGAGGAAGGGATCTGGGTGAGGTAGTGTGCCCTCCCACGCGTTACACCTCACCAATGAGAGTCCTCGCTGCCAGGTGAAAAGAGGCTGCTGGCTGTCTCCTATGTATCGGAGGAAGCATCTGTTAGACTCCAGGACTCCCTAGACCGACCAGTGGTGGGCACATGCGTGCAACGACCAGGAAGGGGAGGGGGGAATTGGCATGACGACTAAATTGGGATGGGAGGAAAATACAAGAAAAACTAGGAGGAGAAAAAGTGGATACAAAAAAAGGAATATGTCCTTGTACCCAACCAACCTACCCCCCCCCCCCCCCCCCACACACACACACACAGGCAAATGAAGTATGACATTTTCTGGGCAAATATTTTCTTAGTCATACCAGTGGAGACCTGTTTAATAAACCCTCCACGCATTGTTCTGCTGAGAGGCAGATGTTCAGCTCACTGGCAACCTGCACGTCTAATAAACTCTCAATGTCAGTGTAGGTTAGGGGTGGGACGACAGTAACTCACAGGGGTGGGAATCACCAGTTTCATCACGATACAAATACAATATAGATTCTTTGGACAACAATGCAATATTTGCTGATATCACAAAGTCTGCCACGATACGATATCATTTGACATCTTTATTTTTGAGCTTTTCCAGACATTTAAATGAAAAACAATCTATTCTAAATATACCTCCTGTTCACTGTAAAGTTCCACATTTTGATAGATTGAGCTTTAAAAGGTTCACATCCTATTAACCCATCCAGTGCCAACCACGAGATTAGTCGGGTTAACTCGCCATGCGTTGAGTGCCAAGACCAGAGAAAACCAGAGAAAACTCAGGTTTTAATCGTTATTTATTTTATTAGCAATATCCATACATTTTTCATCCATCCAGCCTGACGTTATCATTGGGAATGGGTCTGAGCTCGAAAAGGGCAAATACCGCCGCCTATCGTCTCCCGGATGGTATTGCACATCATTGGATTGGATTTCTGTGCATCAGGAAGAAACTCCGCTCCCGGGGTTTTCCCATGTCGGGCAAGCAGTATCTGTTACCACATTCACTGGGGAGGCTCGGCGCAGCTTTCGATTATGTGTTTTGGTGCTATAACGTTGGATCAATAAACGCGATCAATATTTGGCATGGCGATCAGGAATTGGATTCATCTTTTTGCAGAACATCTGATGTGAGGTAAAGACTCTATGTTACCAGTCTTGGTGCGCGTAACGTTAGCCGTATTCACCGCATGGATAATCGATTTTTCAGCCCGCTCAAGACCACCTAATCATCACTCCCCCTTAATTGGCTGATATCAATCTTTGTCTCCTGAGCCTTTCAGACATTGTGTGTAGTGTGATGTGTGCCTGGTGCCAGTGTATGGTAGTCAGTGTGTAGTGTGATGTGTGCCTGGTGCCAGTGTATGGTAGTCAGTGTGTAGTGTGATGTGTGCCTGGTGCCAGTGTATGGTAGTCAGTGTGTAGTGTGATGTGTGCCTGGTGCCAGTGTATGGTAGTCAGTGTGTAGTGTGATGTGTGCCTGGTGCCAGTGTATGCATCGTGCCAGTGTATGCCCAATGTTGGGTGCTACACAGTGGTGATGAAAGAGACAACTTCCACCCTACATTGTAAAGCGGTTTTGAGTGTCTAGAAAA
Source organism: Notolepis coatsorum (assembly GCF_963971535.1). NCBI lineage: Eukaryota > Metazoa > Chordata > Actinopteri > Aulopiformes > Paralepididae > Notolepis > Notolepis coatsorum. The sequence continues at coordinate 8,716,418 of NC_140172.1, forward strand.
GCGCTGTATAAATGCATTCATTCATTCTGTCTTCAGAAGGGCCTCTGATGTCCCAGGGGGGGGGGGGGGGTGGTTACAGATGCAGACCAAGAGACCCCTACTGGGGGGAATGGAGAGTGCACCGTTAGGTAGTCTCATGAATACCGGAAATAACGTTTCATCTTTTCACCTCCAGAAAGAAATCCCACTGTGTGTGTCCTCTGTTGTACGGGGAGCGGACACCCTGCTGGGTGAGAGAGTCTGTGGCCAGAGATACTGCTTCACACATACTGCTACCCCGATGGCTCCAATCCCAGCTCACACTGGGAGGATTAGAACGGAAAAAGAGGCATTGTGTTTGATTCTAGCAGCTCCCTGTCACCTCAGATGACGTGTTTTAACAATGATCACATTACCGCTGGGTGACCCCTGGCTCCTCCATTATGCAGAGGCCCAGAGACCTGAGAGCGAGGAGGACTCTGCTTCCCAAAGCCAGAGACCCAGAGACCTGAGAGCCAGGAGAACTCTGGTTCCCAAAGCCAGAGACCCAGAGACCTGAGAGCCAGGAGGACTCTGGTTCCCAAAGCCAGAGACCTGAGAGCCAGGAGGACTCTGGTTCCCAAAGCCAGAGACCCAGAGACCTGAGAGCCAGGAGAACTCTGGTTCCCAAAGCCAGAGACCCAGAGACCTGAGAGCCAGGAGGACTCTGGTTCCCAAAGCCAGAGACCTGAGAGCCAGGAGGACTCTGGTTCCCAAAGCCAGAGACCCAGAGACCTGAGAGCCAGGAGGACTCTGGTTCCCAAAGCCAGAGACCCAGAGACCTGAGAGCCAGGAGGACTCTGGTTCCCAAAGCCAGAGACCCAGAGACCTGAGAGCCAGGAGGACTCTGGTTCCCAAAGCCAGAGACCCAGAGACCTGAGAGCCAGGAGGACTCTGCTTCCCAAAGCCAGGTGTTGGTACATTCTGGGCCTGGTTCCTGAAAAAGGCTTCTTTTCTTTCACAGTAGTATTCATACTTCTTCTAGGATGAAGCTTTTATTGTTTCAAATGGTGATGACTTGACTAACGGTATAAGGCCAGGTAGTCTTTTTTATATATATTTGGTAAGTAAGTAAGTAAGTGAGTGAGTGAGTGAGTGAGTGAGTGAGTGAGTGAGTGAGTGAGTGAGTGAGTGAGTGAGTGAGTGAGTGAGTGAGTGAGTGAGTGAGTGAGTGAGGCTTTATTTGTATAGCACCCTTCCCAGCACAAATGCACAGAGTGCTTCACAAGTTCAAAAAGACAAAAGAAAATGAACAAGGCAATTCATAAAATAAAAATACATCCAATGTAAAAACAGTGCTTCACAAGTTTAAAAAAAAACTAAATAACAGGTAAATTCATAAAAACATAAAATATAAAAAACAGAAGAAACTAAATCCTGTATGTACGTGGCCAAACAAGGGGGGGGGGGGCTCTCAAGACCTGGGGAGCTCATTCCAGAGCCTAGGGGCCACAGATGGGGGGGGGGGGGGCTCTCAAGACCTGGGGGAGCTCCTTCCAGAGCCTGGGGGCCACAGAGGGGGAGGCTCTCAAGACCCGGGGAGCTCATTCCTGAGCCTAGAAGCCACTGCTTCAAACGCTCGGTCCCCCTTAGTCTTTAGCCTGGTTCACCACCAGGAGGCCTGATCAGAAGACCTCAGGGCTGGTTCACCACCAGGAGGCCTGATCAGAAGACCTCAGGGCTGGTTCACCACCAGGAGGCCTGATCAGAAGACCTCAGGGCTGGTTCACCACCAGGAGGCCTGATCAGAAGACCTCAGGGCTGGTTCACCACCAGGAGGCCTGATCAGAAGACCTCAGGGCTGGTTCACCACCAGGAGGCATGATCAGAAGACCTCAGGGCTGGTTCACCACCAGGAGGCCTGATCAGAAGACCTCAGGGCTGGTTCACCACCAGGAGGCCTGACCAGAAGACCTCAGGGCTGGTTCACCACCAGGAGGCCTGATCAGAAGACCTCAGGGCTGGTTCACCACCAGGAGGCCTGATCAGAAGACCTCAGGGCTGGTTCACCACCAGGAGGCACTGATCAGAAAACCTCAGGGACCGGCTGGAGTTATAGGGGTGTATGAGGTCCGAGATGTACGTGGGGGCTTGACTGTGAACTGCTCTATATGTAAAAACCAGGTTACCACCAAGTACGTCAAAGCACAAAACGTGCATTTGTATGCCATTGAAAGGGAAATCCCTCTCTGAAAACCCTGCAAGGCGCACTGGGAGCTGTGGAGCATGAGAGCGTAAAGGAGGATTCTAAGGATAGCGCGCTAACGTTGTTGCGCACAGCTAGCTTAGCGCTATCTAAAAGATAGAAATGGCAGTTCATGTTTGTGCATTTCCAAATTGTGCCAATAACATGTTGCCCCCTTTGTGTAGCGTTCATAGACTAGTATTGATACGGACATGGCATTCCATGAGTGGAGAGACCTGTTGCAGACAGAGTGGAGGTAATGTCTTCTTCTTATTCTTTTTCTTTCGGCTTTTCCCGTCAGGGGTCGCCACAGCGGATCATCCGTTTCCATCTGTCTCTGTCATCTGCGTCGTCCTCCGTCACTCCCGCTGCCCGCATGTCCTCCTTCACTGTGTCCATAAACCTCCTCTTGGGCCTTGGGAGGTAATGTAATTATTACAAATGGCGACTGTTTTGACTGACAATACTCATTAACCTGTTAACCCACAAGAGGGCCGTCATGCCCGCGCAGAGGCACGCACACACTTCATGGCACTTTGCCCTCGTCTGTCGGCCTAGCGCTGTATTTTTGCCCATCAACCAATACATTGTTGGAAAGTTTAATTTGCCGCCTTTCGATCGCCACCCTACTCCACCTATTGCGTGCTTCCAGTCTCTAGTTACAAGACGAAACATCCAACGAGCACCATTTGGACCAAGTGACCACGTCTGGATTGGCCGGGTCCTGAACGGACCAGTCACCGCTGATGGCAAAAATGATTGACCAGCTTTTTAGCCAATGCAATTCTGGAGCCAACGCTATCCCATGCGAGGGCTGATCGCCACGAGAAAGGTGTAGAAGAAGCCAGGAAAACCTTTGTAAAACACTCATTTGCTGTGGGATTCTTTATAAACTTTGGACCTGTACTGTAGATAAGACTTCAGGCTATGGAAGCGTTATGTTTTCCAGCTCCTACCTCTCAGCTGGAACTCAAAAACAGGCATCTTGGCAACAAGTAAACAAAACGTGAGTCACTTTTATTTGTATTTCAGTGTGTTCAACCCTCTAGCTCTATTACATTAGCACTCAGAGTGATTCTTCTCCTGCTGTGGAAGAAAGTCCTGCATGTTTCCTTTCAAAAAGAGACCAGACTCATGCATGTGCCATAAGTGGTTTGAGTAATAAATCGCAAGCTACTTTTGGTATGCAAATCAGTCATTTTATGCAAAATGTGGACTCAGCATAAGGGCTTGTATTGTGCATTGTTATTGCTTTTTTACAGTGCATTTCTGCAATTACAAATGCATCTTAAAGAGCACTTACATACATACAGTACATGGTGTGTATAACTCTGCTCTGCTATAAGCTGCAGATGTTTTTCTCAGTGAGTAGAGACACTTGGTGAGCAGCTTAGCAGCAACAATAAGCGATGAGCGATGCATGCTCTCCAAGGCAGGGGGCGCCAGCGAGTCGTCTGATGGAGTATACGAGTTGCTAGGCAACGAGGCCCCTGGCCAGATACACACGCAACGGAAGCAAGAGGCATAAAGGTTTTCCTAAACGGATTTTCTCATTGCTATATTGGGAAGAAATGGTTGCATTTCTGTTCTGTTCTGTCCTGTTTTGCACTTATTTATTATTATGTTATTCTCATTTGTGAAAAATCATGCACTGTAATGTCGAATCACGTTCCATTTGTATATACAATATGGTGAATAAAGTAATCTGAATCTGAATCTGAATTGGACAGCCAAATTCCTATTAGACTGATTACATCACTTGTCTTCATGACCCTATTCAAACAGACTAAATCTGACTCTAGCATATCGGCCCATATATCGATAATCTTATACTAATATCGGCATCTGTCCCAAAAATCCAGTATCTGTCAGGCTCTAGTTCCTGTTCACTGATCTAGAGTCAGCTTCAGTCTGTTTGTTTGAATAAGGTCGTGAGGACAAGTGTTCCTGCTCACAATTATTAAAATATGTCTTGTTTGCCGACGACACAAGTTTGTATTGCTCTGGAAACTATTTGGAACAGCTCCTGAATGTAGTGGAGAAGGAACTGAGATCAATAAAAAAGTGGTTTGACGTAAATAAGTTGTCACTGAATCTAAGCAAAACAAATTATATCTTTTTTGGCAATCGAAAAAACTAATAATCAGGTTAAATTAATGATTGATGATGTTGAAATTGAACGTGTGTATGAAAATAGATTTTATTTACTACTATGCTTTGTAAAAGAAGACCGGAATAAAATCATTCATTCATTCATTCATTCATTCATTCATTCATTCATTCATTCATTCATTCATTCATTCATTCATTCATTCATTCATTCATTCATTCATTCATTCATTCATTCATTCATTCATTCATTCATTCATTCATTCATTCATTCATTCAACAGACTGAATCTGACTCTAGATCAGTGACCAGGAACACTTGTCTTCATGACATTATTCAAACTAACAGACTGAAGCTGACTCTAGATCAGTGAGCAGGAACACTTGTCTTCATGACCGTATTCACACTAACAGACTGAATCTGACTCTAGATCAGTGACCAGGAAAACTTGTCTTCATGACCTTATTCAAACTGACAGACTGAAGCTGACTCTAGATCAGTGAGCAGGAACACTTGTCTTCATGACCTTATTCAAACTAACAGACTGAAGCTGACTCTAGATCAGTGAGCAGGAACACTTGTCTTCATGACCTTATTCACACTAACAGACTGAAGCTGACTCTAGATCAGTGAGCAGGAGCACTTGTCTTCATGACATTATTCAAACTAACAGACTGAAGCTGACTCTATAAATCATTGAGGGCCACCGAGGTACGAAGTGAAATTCACACAATAAAAATACACAAGATAGAAAGATCGAAAAATGAAATAATCAACTAACAAGAACCCACTGAACCTGAGCCGGTCGTGACCATGGATTTAAACCGTCAGAGGGTTACCAGAGTATTGATCTTTAGGATGCGTTGAAGAAAGTCCCGTGTGTCCGGACTCGGAGTATAAAAACAAAATGGCCTCCATTACAGATATTATGTCATTCGCAGCAGTTTATTGATTAGAGCCTAACCGTTCCCTAACCGTTCGAACTCTGAAGGCCTCGCTGGATGTCATCCCCGCCTGCCGTTCGGGCTCCACGTCCCCTGGATAATCTGGTGGCCCTCCGTGGGATCTGTCCCTGGCTTTAGACACAGTGGTGAAACCCTTCCAGAGCTCCGCCCACTGGGCTTGCTCAATGAGAAATTAAATTATCTTAACAGTTGTGCCTTTATTATATGCCTTATGCGCACTGCCAGCCAGCCTTCATGCGACGGAGAGATACACTTTACATTTTGATGGAGCGAAGATAATCTCCTGATTCAGATACAATTGAACACAAACAAAAGATATTAATGTTTCTCTGCATATTTTCACACCGCCAACAAAGTATTGGGTCCGTTGTCTCGGAATGGGTTTGGTAGCTGTTATTTATTTATTTTTGATTCACTTTTTCTCCCCATTTAAAAATGTTCTCCCATCCCAATTTCGTATTATCCAATTCTCCCCTCCCCTGTCTTGAACGTTGCTAGACCATGCCTCCCACTGGTCGGCTGTAGTGAGGACAGAAGCCTTGCATCACGTGTCCCCTCCGGTACACAAGGAGGCAGCCTGTCGCATCTTTTCACCGCAGCAGCTCGAACTCTCAATGGCGAGGAGTAACACGTGGGAGGCTCACGCTGCTCCCGTCACTTCCTGCTTTCATCGCACCGGCGTAAACCAACCGACCTGTAGGAGTCGCTGTCCACAACGTCCAATCCCCACCCACCGGCTTTCCCACCCCCTAACACTTGCCAATTGTGTTAGTATGAACAACCGGCCAAGCCGGTAGCAACGCCGAGAGCTGGGCTCGAACCCAGCGTCTCCTGCGTTAGTGGTGAGCGCCTTGCCCACTGCGCCAATCAGCCGCCGGTAGCTGTTATTTCTGTGCGTCTCCGACACCTGAGACAGAAAGTACTCAGCCCCTCCCTCCCTCTCCCCCCCCCCCCCCTCTCAGCCCCTCCCTCCCCTGTGAATGTAGTTATTTAATAAACAGCGAGGGGGGTTATACAGCCGCACAATCTAACAATAATTTACATATTTCGTATTAGGTTTTGCAAATAAGGAGACGTATAAAGAACATTTCAAAACACTCAAAATTGCCAATATCTCCATTTCTACCTATTTCTGAATTGCGCAACATTTTGGTGTTTTCTGAATAATCGTCAAGGGGGCCTAGACCGTGCTGTGTCACATATAGGCGCCCTGCTTGTGGACCAGTGGCGAATCCTTATGGAAGCCAATGGAAGCCATGCCTCCCTATTAAAATATGAATTAATATCAAATATGAAATATCTGTGCATCTGTGTTATAATTTTTTTTTTTTTTTTTTTTAAATGTCTCCCTCTTCTCCTTCTCACTCCCTCTAACACACTGTCAGACTCACTGTGCTCACTGCAGCTATAGAGGAGAGGAGGCAGGGGGTAGGTCTCTTTCTCCAGCCTCAACCATGTGATTCATGTATAGAGTCCAAAACCGATCCTAGCCAATCAGATTCGAGCTGACTGCCACACCTTAAAAGTTTAAAACGGGGCTGTGAGAAGAATCCTGAGTGTGGAATCCCCTCTGCACTCTGCACACTCTGGAGGCGGGGCAGGTCAGAACGTTTCCACCTGACTACCTAACGTGACACCCATTAGTAGTATCAAACTGTCAATCAAACTGTCTGTCGTCACTCAGTCTACTACAGTGCTATTGTAAGAAAAAACACGTCTGAACGTCATCCCCTCGCGGGATTGATTGATTGATTGAAAATGTTATTAACAGAGCGGGCACGTTCGAATCCTCTATTAGTGTATCTAACATTTAGCACTTTAATAGCAACTTATTTTCGCCGGCGGGACATTTACTGAGGACCAGCAGAGCACACCACTGTGGATATTATGATTCAACAAATCTATCTGGCAAGAGGAGGACCACATTATTGACCAGGTAAGCACTGAGCAGCCTGACTAACTAACGTTATCAGGCAAGCTTGTAGACCCTTTCATGACTGCAATGCAAGCCAGGGGCTGGAATACGCAGTCACTTATTCCTCCGTAGTAGCCAGGTTAATGTGCACCATCAAGCACTGCTTAAAAGCTAGCGGTGGGTCCAAAATATATCGGATATAAATGTCAAAGGTACCCAGCGTTCCATTAGGGTTTCACACACAGATGCGGCAGGGTTTGAAAGCTCGGCGTTGCTAATAAACATTTTAAATCATTTTTATAAACGAGTAAAACTGAGGCTGAAATGGCTGCTTCCGCATTTTACAGTAGGAGCGCTCTGATGGCTGGGCGCGCCGTGCAACAGACACGTGAATGAATGAATGAATGAATGAAAACTTTATTTAACAGATTGCAGAATGGGTACAATACAGTACGGCTCAATACACACAATTGTTAAGGGGATGCAGACCAGAGAAATACGTTTGTCTTGTCTTGTTTGTCTAGACTCTAGACGTTTGTCTAATAGACAGTCATATTCTCTCCCGGCCGTATGTATATTTCTCTCCCACCCACCCACCCCCTCCTAATGTACAGTCCCCTCCCCATCATATGTATATACTCTGTCAGGATCTATGGGTAACAGTACTGTATATTTGAGTATTGTATATGTCACAAATGTAACCATACTAAATACCTGTATGTCATGTATGTCCCTATGCCATAAATGTCATGTATGTTGTGTATGTCCCTATGCCATAAATGTCATGATGTCTTGTATGTCATAAATGTCACTATGAATTGAAAATGGGGACCCTGATGTAAACAAGACAAACGTCTTTCTCTGGTCTGCATCCCCTTATTGAGCCGTACTGTATTGTACCCATTCTGCAATCTGTTAAATAAATAAAAAGAAAGTTTGACTGGCCGCCGAGCCATACTGTAGTGTACATGGTGACTGCTTGACTTAAAAAATATATATATATTAATAAAAATATTTATTTGAATACATTTTTTTTGGCTTCCCCTGTTATTTTACCCACGCGACGCCACTGTTGTGGACTCATCATGTGGACCTATCACACATTAAAATCACACTATATTTGTATCACACTTGCTATACAAGTACAGTTTATTATTACTTTACAATTCAAGTGCAATAGAATGAGCACACTAGCACCAGTCACTTTAACACTTGGTACCTAAAGCACGTTAAACCTATAGTCTCCCTATTTCCCGGTTTGTCTCGTCACGTCATTGTCTGCTTCACCTATTGTCTGTTCTCGTGATTATGAAGTCTGTGTACATTTGCAATGTGTCTGATCTGTTGACATCAACCTGCTATAAGGACTACAGATATAAATTTGCCTCTGGCTATAATCTGGCCTATTTACTGTACGGACGTGTTCATCAATATCTACCGTCCCTATTTTAAATAAATAAATACAATTACTTCACACCCTCATCTGGTTGATGTGCCTGAAGCTTGTTTCAGGTGTTTTTGTCTTTTATTTATATTATGTCCTAGCTCTGAGCAGAGTTTCAAGGCTCCATTGCCCCCCTGTGCACATATTTTGGCATTCCATTTATACCATCGGCTGTTCGCTTTGCCAAGCTGGCTAAAGGTTAACCATAATCTAAGCCAGGGCTTCCCACACTACGCCCCGTGTCCAAATCTATTCTTCCACATAAAGATTTGGTCTCCAAAGGGCTTTAGAGGGGGAGTTATTCTGTTTTTGGTCTATTCTGATTAAATGTAAATTGTATTTGAACAAAACGTGGACAATTGAACCATAAACAGTTATGAAATATGGTTATGAATAATATAGATGCATGAATTAAAAAGATAAGGATGTAAGTCTAAGCGTTGTGTAGACACGTGTTCAGTTGTGACGTGTCTGTCCGAAAGGTACGGGACTAGAATGACCCGTGTAGGGGCAGTTTGACTGACGAGCAACAGAGCTTAGCTGGACTTTGGTTAAAATCACACTATGTAGATTGTTATGGCAGTGACTGTGGCATGAGAGCCCGTGGCCAGCGGCAAAGGGGGCGGTAGTGTTGTTGTCTCAGTTTCATGTGTAGAGATCATTCAATGATTCTTCCTTTGCAAGAAATAACACTGTTATTTACGGCATGTAAATCAATAAAGTGCCGTGCTCATTCCTGAAAACCTTTCGTCCGAAATCTCATTCCCCACAACATCGCTAAATTATTCCAAGGCATATCGTTAACAAACACCTCTATGTGTTTACTTGTTTTTGAATGATCGGTGTCCCGTCTCGTTCTTTATTAACACTTTCCGTGCCACTCACGAGATTTCTCTGGTTTTTTTATAGGTGGTTGCTAGCCACTCACGATATTTCTCTGATTTTTTTATTTATTTTTTTTTTTAGCGATCTGAAAAATTATTGCATCACCCGAGCCTACCCGAGTATAGCCGAGGGGCGCCGGCGATCACTGTGGAAAAAAGCGCCCCCTGTCGTCTCCAGATGACATAAGTGATTTTGGAATGGACTCAATGAAAATGAATGGGGAAAAAAATCCGGTACTCCATATTTTCCAGTTCACTGATCCAGCCGGGGTTACCACAGTTCATTCTGGAACCTCAGATCCCCGTTGATCATGGAGATCTACAGTATCGCGTTGGATCCATACACGTATCGATTTCTTCGAATGGTGATCAGGAATTGGAATATACCAGTTGGATACCATCTGATGTCAGGTAAGGACTCTATGTTATCAGTGTTAGGATAATCAGAGTAAGTTTGATGAAGTTATAAGCTGTTTTGTGAAATGTCCTCTTTCGGTTTCACTGTAAAAGTCCGTGAGGAAATCAACGGAGCGATTATCAGTGCGCGGCCGTAATGTGCTTGCGTGCACGTATAATATTGATCATCTAGCGTTTATTTGAAAACTATTCATAAAAAGGCCGACGAATATCAACGTTGTGGAATATTCCACTAAAAGACGATTTTCATAGAATGCTCCAGAATGAGCTGTTTTTTATATCAAAACGGGGGCTTTTCTAACTGCTCTGAAACGGAAACGACGCGATAAAAAAACAATCTGCCTTGACAGCACTGACTGGAAAATAGTCTTTGATAATGTGATGGGCAGATTAGACACATAGCCATAATTTAAAACATAGATTAGGCGATATTAACGTTAACATTGGCGCCGATGGTGGCATTCAGCCGGTAAAACGGAAAACCAGGCGTGGCGCTCAAAATGTTAACCTGCTGTTTCGGACATCGACCTTCCACGTCATAAGGCTTTGGCCAAGCAACGTCTATCCAACTGGATGATATTGTATATATCTGTAATACCTAATGCCTGAATTTCCCCATGGGGATCAATAAAGGAATATCTTATCTTATCTTACAGCATCTGTTCTAAACACCCTCTAAGCATTTCAGACTAGAGGTAGCATCGTTTTCACCTAAAAGGTTCCTGATAAACCCAACCCTCACCTTAAAGTAAAAGTTGTTGTTAAAATAATAGCTCTACATTCCAACAGCCACCACTGATATACCACTGAGTGTTTTGGTCAGCAACCTGGGTCTCCCAGTCCCTCCTCTCTGCAGTAAACAGAAAATAAATGTGCTGGTATCTCATTCTCACTTTATCCAATCAGGAGATAGAATTCCATACTGCAAAAATGGTCTGACAAAAATAAGAAATACAAACTAGTTTTAAGCAAATAATGTGCTTGAAGTAAAATAATCTGCCAGCAAATTTGGCTTGGCAAGATTTCTTCAAAGGAGTAAAGATACCTAGGGTTCCCTCTCCTGATTGGATAAAGTGGGAAGAGGGAACAGGAAATGTATTTTGCGTTTACTGCAGAGCAGGAGGGACTGGGAGACCCATGTTACTGACCAGACACTCTATATCAGTGATGGCTGTTTACTGCAGAGCAGGAGGGACTGGGAGACCCATGTTACTGACCAGACACTCTATATCAGTGATGGCTGTTTACTGCAGAGCGGAGGGACTGGGAGACCCATGTTACTGACCAGACACTCTATATCAGTGATGACTGTTTACTGCAGAGCAGGAGGGACTGGGAGACCCATGTTACTGACCAGACACTCTATATCAGTGATGGCTGTTTACTGCAGAGTTGAGGGACTGGGAGACCCATGCTACTGACCAGACACTCTATATCAGTGATGACTGTTTACTGCAGAGTGGAGGGACTGAGAGACCCATGTTACTGACCAGACACTCTATATCAGTGATGACTGTTTACTGCAGAGCGGAGGGACTAGGAGACCCATGTTACTGACCAGACACTCTATATCAGTGATGGCTGTTTACTGCAGAGTGGAGGGACTGGGAGACCCATGTTACTGACCACACACTATATCAGTGATGGCTGTTTACTGCAGAGCGGAGGGACTAGGAGACCTATGTTACTGACCAAACACTCTATATCAGTGATGGCTGTCGGAATGTAGAGACTATTTGAACAAATAAATACCTTTTGAACTTTGTCCCTCACCTCCCAACTTCAGTGGAGAGACCAAACATCCCATCCTAACCTAACATTTTTTATTTTGTATTTTTGTGATGGTCAGTTTTCAAAGACATGGCAAGTCTAGTGAAAGATGATGTAGATCACATGTTGTTCCATTAGTCCATTAGCCAGGCTACCTGGTATGCACTAGCTAGGCTACCTGGTATGTACTAGCTAGGCTACCTGGTATGCACTAGTCACTGGCTAAACTGGCAGCAACCCGCCTGATCTCAAACCAACCGAAGTCAGCCCATGTCACCCCACTTCTTAGGGACCTGCACTGGCTCCCCATTGCTGCACGAATCCGCTTCAAGGCCCTCGACCTAGCATACCGTGCGGCAAAGGGAACCGCTCCCGCCTACCTCCGGTCAATGGTCTCTAACTACACACCCTCAAGACCCCTACGCTCTGCATCTTCTGGCCGCCTCAGACCCACTCCTAACCAAGCTCCGGGAGGGTCATCAAGGAGAAGCCGCCTTTTCTCAGTCCTTGCCCCACAATGGTGGAATGAACTACCCACCCCAGTTAGGACAGCCGAAACACGTCCAATCTTTCGCCGTCGACTAAAGACGCACTTCTTCAACCATTATCAAAAATGTAAAAATCTAACCCTAACTAACCTTACTGTCATCGTGCACTTGTCCTAATAAACGAACCTACACTGTAGCATGCAACACTTTGATGAACATTGTTACTCAGCTGATAGAGTTGTGCCCTTCCCGATGACTTGTCGTACAGAACTTGTAAGTCGCTTTGGATAAAAGCGTTCAGCAAAATGACTAAATGTAAATGTAGCCAGGCTACCTGGTATGCACTTGTCAGGCTACCTGGTACAGTATGTACTAGCCAGGCTAGTATTTGCTAGTATGGTCATGAAATTGGTATACAATTTTGCTCTAAGTAGTATTAAACGGGTCTTTAAAAGGTATTAAATGTAACTTGAACCTGCAGACACCCTGCATTAAGTTTTAGTATTCGAAGATGTAATTCAGAGAAAACAAATCAAATAAAACATACCCCTGAAAGGGTTAAATAAAGACTGGCGCAAGAGAGGTTCTGGGCAGCTAACCTCACCTAATACAGTTATGAGGTTTTACCATCTGGGTGACATTATGCTGCCTTATCTGTGGGCTCCGTCCTCACTCTGCCCAGGCCTGTTGGACCGTGATAGGACAACATTTAAAGGCCCTGTACTGTATATGAGTCCTTTGACCATTATAGATTAGGGCACAGATGGAAAATAGCCTATTTGGAACTTTCTTACCTCATCATACCGTAAAGCAAAATATTGATAGCCGAAGAGCAAAACCTCTGAATAAATAAGTGGGGAAAAACCTCCTCCTGTCTGCACCTTGCGAGGCACTAATGCCAGGTCGGTATTGTTAACACATAATTAGGGATGTCCGTTATTATCAGCCTACCGATATTATCGGCCGATATCGGCATTAAATGTGATATCGGAAAATATCTGTATCGGTTTAAATTTTTTTTTTTTTTTTTTTTTTTTACATTTCTATAACCTTTATTTACCCAGGCAAGCAAGTAAGAACAAATTCTGATTTTATTTATTGTCAAAAGTATGCATAATGTTGTGTTAATTCCACAACAATAGATATGTAATGTTAATTACCTGAAATTATTCAATTTTTTGGGGGGGGGGAAACAGTTATGCACAGACAATTATCATGGCTTACGGTTGAGAAACGTCTGCAATCCCGTCTCATTACTTTTCTCAGAAATGTTCAAGTTGTCAAAAAACCACAGTATTTTTATGATCATATAGTTTACATAAGAGAAGAACATGACCATATGACTAGACAAGCTACGTCAGGCCATCTAATGGCACCTAAACCGAGAACAAATCTACTAAAATCTTCTGTGACTTACAGAGCTATCATGGAATGGAACTCATTGCCAAGCTACTTAGCTGAAATAGAATCCAAGGCTACCTTTAAGAGGAAGTTAAAGTGCCATCTGCTGATGAGCATGCAGTGAGCCATTATGGCAAAGAGGTGAAAACCAGTTGACTGTTGGTTGTGTTTAAGTTGATGGCGGTGAGTGCTGCTCAGGAAGCACTATTTGTTTGATTTTAGTTATTTTAGTTATTTTAATTGAATGCTTTTTGCTGGTGGATATCTTGTACAATATCATTCTAACTGATGTTGATAGTGATGTACTGTAATTGATGATGTGACTGATGTTGAGGTTGATGTATGTATTGATGTTGATGTTGATGATGATGTAATGTATGTATTGATGTAATGTAATGTATTGAATGTTGTTGTACATTTGTGCGTGCCGGACCCCAGGAAGAATAGCTTTTGCCCAGTGCAAAAGCTAATGGGGATCCTAAATAAACATAAACTCTCACTATCTCTCTCTATTGCTCTCGCGCTATCTCTCTATCTCTATCTCTCTCTCTATCACTCTCTCTCTGTTCTCTCACTCTCTCTCTGTTCTCTCTCTCTGTTCTCTCTCTCTCTCTCTCTCTCTCTCTCGCTCTCTCTCTCTCTATCTCTCTATATATCTCTCTCTCTCTCTCTCTCTCTCTGTCTCACCCTCTCTCTCACCCGGTATCTTTCTTTCTTTCTCTCTGAGTACCCGTCTCCTGGCGCTGACTAAGGTGATGGATGCCTCGGGGTCTTGGCCAAGCTTGTAGTGACTGCTCTACATGCACCTCCGAGGCCTTGGATCAGTTATTCACCGCCGTCTGTCTGTGGTCCTGTCAACTGATTAACAGACTGTTAACAGATTAACAGTCAACGCGGTTTCATTGCTGGGTTAAGTACTTCTATTCTATTCACATAATACGCTTACTTCATATATCTACTCCATTCACATATATGCCTACCACTTGTATCTATTGCTATGTCCGCCTACTACAATCTCATGAGCTGTCTAACGCCTGTCCCGTCTCCCTGTCTTCCTATGACTTGCTGTCCTGGAGTGTTGACCGGAGTGTTGGACGTCCCGTGACGAAGGCCGGGAGATTGCGACCCCCTCTGCGTGCCCCCCTGTCTCCGGAGGTCTCGTAGTGGTGACCGGAGTGCCGGATGTCCCGCGATGATGTCGGGGAGTTCGCGACCCTCTCTGCGCCACCCCCTATCTCCCTGTCTCCGGCTGTCCCTGAGCAACGACCGGAGTGTTGAATGTCCCGTGACTAAGACGGGGAGGACGTGACCCTCTTTGCGCCGCCCCTGTGCCTCAAATAGATCCGCTATCAACTCTATCTTTAATCTTTCAAAATGTTCAGTTGCTATCGCTATTAGCTCTATCTTTAATTTTTCAAAATTTACAGTTGCTATTGCATGCACTCATCTGTGTTTCACCACACACATGAGTGCATGCTTACCAACTGTCCGTCTGCAACACTACTATCACCAACATCTAAGAAGGGAGATCCCCCCTTGAATGGCCCTTCTAAGGTTTCTCTCCTCCACACTGCCTGTGGAGCTTTTTTCCCTATTGTTAGGTTTTAGTGAGTTTTTCCTTACCTTCGCGTGGGGTATGTCTGGGAGTGCTTGCATTCTTTCATTTATTTGCATTCATCTAAAAAATGTTTGGACCTTATGGTGTTCTTGTTCTGTTCTTGACTTATTGTTATGTTGTCTTCTTGACTTGTTTAAAGAAGACCTGTACGGCCCATGGGGACATTAACGTGTGTTGTCGGGCCCTATAAATAAATTTGATTTGATTTGATTTGATTTTGATTTATCTATCTATCTCTCTCTCTCTCTCTCTCTCTCTCTCTCTCTCTCTCTCTCTCTCTCTCTCTCTCTCTCTCTATCTCTCTCTCTCTCTCTCTCTCTCTCTCTCTCTCTCTCTCTCTCTCTCTCTCTCTCTCTTGGCCTGGTTTGTCTCTCTAAACATATTGTGGATGAGAAAACGGAGAACAGAGAGAGACAGAGAGAGAGAGAGATGTTTTCCTCAGCAGCTCTGTGGTTCCTCTGGCACAGCGACGCTCCCTGAAGGGACACAACAACAGTTTCATCCTCTCACTTGACCCTCCCCCTACTCCCCCCCCCCCCCCCCCCCCCCGCCGGGGACGAGCAAGGCCCCGCCTCCTGACCTAGGGGCGACCTCATCAGCGGGGCGGCGGGATAAAGCGGAGCGGCCATGTAGTAACGTGTCCGACTGTAAAATAAACTCCTGGGAAATGTAAGTGTCATTGTGAGTCGCCTTGTCTCCGCGGCCTGGTTGTAGCTTTGTGGGTTTATTGCCTGGATTTGTCGAGTTTTGTGAACCAATTACTTTCAAATGCATTGCTTGTACATTATTAATGTCTGTGTGCATGTGTTGGTGTTTGTCCCGGACCATTAGGGCCAGGCCTGCCTCAGAGTCACTAATGGCTCGTTCATCATTAAATGAAGTGAAAAGATAGAGTAAAAATACTCTCTGTATTTGTGCACATAGTGGCAAACGGAGGAATGTAATAGAATAGAAGTACTTTATTGATCCTGAGGGAAATTCAACAAATAAAGAATAGAAATAAAAATACAGTCAGGGATATACATTCTAAAAAATATGTATATACATTCTAAAATATACTGCCAAAAATATACACACAAATATAAATATATTAGGGATGTCCGATATTATCGGCCTACCGATATTATCGGCCGATATCGGCATTAAAATGTGATATCGGTTGATATCGGTATCAGAAATTAAGAGTTGGACAATATCGGTATATCGGTATCGGTAAAAAAGCCAATATCGAGCATCCCTAATCTATATATATATATATATATATATATATATATATATATATATATATATATATATATATATATATATATCAGTGGAGGCTGCTGACCAAATTTTTAGGTGAAGCACAAATTATTATATTATATTATATATTAAATAATATTTTTAAAACATCCCCCACTGTGTGTCAGTGGTCAGTGGACACAGATGAAAACATATTAACATTAGGTGACAGCGGACCTGACCAGATGAAAACATATTAGGTGACAGCGCACCTGACCAGATGAAATCATATTAGGTGACAGCGCACCTGACCAGAACAAAACATATTAGGTGACAGCGCACCTGATCAGATCAAAACATTTTAGGTGACAGCGCACCTGACCAGATCAAAACATATTAGGTGAAGGTGACAAGGAAGCCACAGACTCATACCCCCCCCGACACTCAACTAACCGCCTCGGACAGTCCTTCATACCAAATGCTTCTTTATGTTACATTTTGTATAAAAGTATTCTGTACTTCTGTATGACAACTAATAAAGAAACTTGAGAAACTTGAGATTGGCCCGAGCTAAACCTATCCTCCGGACATGCAGCTGGACCCATTTTGACTTTGCAATGCAGCAATCTCTGATTGGATTTGCAAGGCTGCCAATCATATTCAACCTCCGTGTATTGGATGTCAAGGGCTGTCAATCAATCAATCCTCCATTCAATGGCAAGAGTTTAACTGCACAGACCGTGCTTAGATGAAGTTAATAGCCTATTTTGATTAGCTGTTATTTATTATTTATTTAACAATGGGTCACACCTGTGAAGTTTTCTTCACGAATAATTACTGCAGGCAATACTGCAGTGCAGGCCTGCTCAGAGCTGTACATTTTGGCCATTTTTGAAGAAAAAATTATTCACTGGCATTTTTTTTACAGAGGAAAACATTTATAATAAAAAAATAATAATAATAATAATAAAAAAAAAATATATATATATATATATATATATATATATATATATATATATATATTTTTTTTTTTTTAATATAGGTATATGTAAATTAATAATAATTATGAATTATGAGTGAATTTGTGTTTCACGTGTTGTCATAGAGAAACCTCCACTGATATATATATACGAGTGAGTTGATGACTCATATTTCCTCTTCAAACCGCAGCCACTGGACTTGAAGTTCACCACCAAACATCTCACACAGTGCTCAGAGGGGAACTGCACCCTGAGACAGAACATGTTGTGGTATTTAAATTATCTGCGACAGCTCATCTCTATGTTGTACGTTGACTTCTCTCTTTTATTTTATCCACTTTTTCTCCTCCTGTTTTTCTGTGTTTTTCTTCCATCCCAATTTAGTCGTTATGCCAATTCCCCCCTTCCCCCTTCCTGGTCGTTGCACGCATGTGCCCCCCACTGGTCAGTCTAGGGAGCCCTGAAGTCTATCACATGCTTCCTCCGAGACATAGGAGACAGCCAGCAGCCTCTTTTCACCTGCCAGCGCGGACTCTCATTGGCGAGGTGTAACGCGTGGGAGGCTCACACTACCCTCACCATCTCCTGTCCTCGCTGTGCAGGCGCCCTGACCGACCTGTAGGAGTCGCTGTTTACAACGACCAGAATACCACCCACCGGCTTCCCTCCCGCTGACTCTGCCAATTGTGTCAGTATGACGACCGGCCCAATCCAGAGGCACCGCTGACAGCCAGATTCGATACCAGTGTGTCTCGCTTTTGGTGACGAGCGCTTAGTCCGCTGTGCCACCCAGCCGCCCTTGGACTTACTTCTCTCTTTTAAGATGGAAGCCAGAGCCTCAAAGCTTGAATTTACGATTCGATGTCAATCGACACTTTTCGGAGTCGGTCCGCTGACGATGCATTTGTCGTGCGTCGACTCTGTGGGCTCAGCCTCGAATCATGTTAGTTTGAACCAGTGTTCCGAATGAGTTTGATTTAAATGCGGAGACTACAGCTGTGAATCAGAAAATGTACCCATGATAGCAATTGAACGATGTCAAATCTGACACAAAATTGTTGAACTTAAATGGACATTATAGACATTTTCTAACTTGACAACATGAACATTCTAAATGTTTCTTGTTGTGATGGATGAACCCTTTCACTGCCACATGACTAGGGATGTCCGATATTATTGGCCTACTGATATTATCGGCCGATATCGGCATTAAAATGTGATATCGGAAAATATCGGTATCGGTTTTCAAAAAAAGTTTTTTTTTTATTTAATTTTTTTACATTTCTAGAACCTTTATTTACCCAGGCAAGCAAGTAAGAACAAATTCAGATTTTATTTATTGTCAAAAGTATGCATAATGTTGTGTTAATTCCACAACAAGAGATATGTAATGTTAATTACCTGAAATTATTAAAAAAAATTGGGGGGGGGGAAACCCTGCATATATCGTTATCGGTTGATATCGGTTGATATCGGTATTGGAAATTAAGAGTTGGACAATATCGGTATATCGGTATCGGTAAAAAAGCCAATATCGAGCATCCCTACACATAATCTATTAATATAGTCCAAAAACAGTGTATTGTATTGGGTATCCTTAAAAAATAGCGTTCGGCAAGAAAAGAACACGTTTCAACAGTTTTCTCAAAAAAGTTAAATGTTCACATAGGAGGTTTTGCACTTCAGCCATCGACATTTACGCACATTACCCAAAAAGAATGCTTACAGCCCCAACATGTAGTAATTGAAGTTTAAAGTTCATATTTATGCTATTGCCAGTCCTCGTACGAAGACCTCGGTCAATCAACTAGATCATTGAAATATTAATTTCTTCTTCTTTTTTTTTTTTGTGTGGTTACCATTTGTTTGGACGACCCAGCTCCCAGAAAAGAAGAAAAGAAAAAAAACGTACGCATCCGTGGTCCAGTTGATGAGATTTTGGCGAGAATCGATTGGTGTGACACCAGATGATAAATAGGGTCTTGGTTGAAAAACTTTAATCAGCTTTAATGAGCTGACAACCACAAAGTGGGTCAGGTAGTAGGAGCCGCTGCATCATATGGTGTAGCCTTGGTCAAGATAAGATCTGTGTCGTCGTCGTCGCCCCCCCCCCCCCCCCCGCTGGCCTGGGACCAGAGCTCCAACCAGACCCTTCTCTCCCGTGTGCCTCCCCCTCAGCCTCCCTCATGTGTCAATAAAGGAATGATAAGGGATGTGGACCGCCCACTCTCTTCTAAACACACACACACACACACACACACACACACACACACACACACACACACACACACACACACACACACACACACACACACTTCCACTTCCACTTCCACTGGCCTGCTTAACATGCAAATCTGAAAGACATTATTACCTTCTGTCGTCTCTGTACCACTCAAAGTCGCCCTCTGGCTTGGCGTCCGCCTCGCACTCCAGCACTCCCTTCTGTCCCACGCTCACGCCTACGTCCCTCCCCTCCGACACACCGTGGGAGCATCTGCAGGTGGGGGGTGGGGGGGGGGGACGACGACGACGACGACGACAAACACAACACAAGGTGGCGGTCAGTCGTGGAGGCAGCGGGCGGGCGGGAGGTCAGTGGACCGCGAGGAGAGACGGGATCGTAACCAGCATGTACTGTACAGAAACAACTACAGCACTTAACATGTAGAGTAAAACAGAGAGAGAACCCAGCATGTACTGTACAGAAACAACTACAGCACTTAACATGTAGAGTAAAACAGAGAGAGAACCCAGCATGTACTGTACAGAAACTACTACAGCACTTAACATGTAGAGTAAAACAGAGAGAGAGAACCCAGCATGTACTGTACAGAAACAGCTACAGCACTTAACATGTAGAGTAAAACAGAGAGAGAGAACCCAGCATGTACTGTACAGACACTACTACAGCACTTAACATGTAGAGTAAAACAGAGAGAGAGAACCCAGCATGTACTGTACAGAAACAACTACAGCACTTAACATGTAGAGTAAAACAGAGAGAGAGAACCCAGCATGTACTGTACAGACACTACTACAGCACTTAACATGTAGAGTAAAACAGAGAGAGAACCCAGCATGTACTGTACAGAAACAACTACAGCACTTAACATGTAGAGTAAAACAGAGAGAGAGAACCCAGCATGTACTGTACAGACACTACTACAGCACTTAACATGTAGAGTAAAACAGAGAGAGAACCCAGCATGTACTGTACAGAAACACCTACAGCACTTAACATGTAGAGTAAAACAGAGAGAGAGAACCCAGCCTGTACTGTAGGGCAACAGGCACGGGTATCCTTTCAAGTAAATTTGTTACATAAACAACATACACAAATCTAAACTATTTTAATGTTGCTGTGGGACAAAGTGAGACTATAGCCTCCAATCAAATGCCATGTATGTAGATATTATAATTACTATGTTTATATAGTGGATCATACAAATACAAACACAATAGATGTTTTGGAACTTTTGATATGTATTGCCCCTCAACAGGCCACAACTGGGCAACATTAAATTATGCTTGTTAAGCACTATACCAAAAATAAATAACAAATATATACTGATTGATTGAACATTTTAATTAACAGATTGCAGAATGGGTACAGTACAGCTCAATACACACAATTGTGAAGGGGATGCAGACCAGAGACTTTCGTCTTGTTTACATCAGGGTCCCCCATTTTCAATTCATGACATTCATGACATACACAACATACAGATATAAGAATCTAATCTAATCATCTATTCTAAACTAATCTAATCATGCCATTTAACACTAGCACAGCCGACAAGGGGTCACATGACCCTTAGGCATTTTCAATAAATGTATCCTTGTCATTCGGTCGAGCTCCAGCTCTGTCACTCAATGACTTTTCCTAAAGGTACCCGTTTTATCTGGCACGGTTTCTGAAATTTTAAAATGACTTCAGGAAAATGTAATTAGAACGTTATTCCACATGGAATATATAATATGTGGAAAGTCACAGCACTTTGTGAGCGACTAGCGCAGGGCTGGCCAACCCATGGCTCGCGAGCCACATGTGGCTCTTTGCCCGTCAATGTGAGTCTCTTACATCCAAAAAATGTATGAACATTTTGATATATTTTTTTAATAAAAAAAATATTAAAAAACTTTTTGTCACTCAAGTCAAGTCAAGTCAAGTCAAGAGTTTTATTTGTCACGGCATACAAGTATACAATGAAATGCGGGTGGTCTTGCCCGCAACGATGTGCAATACAGTAGTACAACATATAATAGGATCCAATAGACAACATTGTGCAATAAACAGGTAACATAGTGGGACATCACAGTATTTGTACATAGTTATTTACAGAGCATGAAGTACATGCTAGGTCCCTTGGTAGTGCAATACACTGTTACTATACTATTTTTAAAGTGACCTTTCTTTGTGGCCATAAGTGTGGGCGTGTGCAGCATGAGTGAGTGCTTTCTCATGTTAAAGTGGCTGCTAGTGTGCGAGCGTGCACAGCGTGTGTGTCGTGTGTGTGCTAATGTGTGCTTGTGTGTGTAGGGTTCAGTGTTCTGTGACCCTCAGTGTTCATTGTTCAAGGCTCTGATGGCCTGGGGGAAGAAGCTGAGCCGAAGCCTCTCTGTCCTAGTAGCTGGTGTTTGCAGGCGTCTGCCTGACCTCAGCAGCTGGAACAGGCTGTTATTGGGGTGGTGAGGGTCTTTCATTATTCTGCAGGCTCTGGATTTGCACCTCTTGTTGTATAGAACCTATAAGAAAAAGAAGAAAAGAAAAAATGATCTAACCCTAACTAACCATACTGTCATGCACCTAATAAACTAACCTACACTGTAGCACTCAACACTTTGATGAACATTGTTACTCAGCTGATAGAGTTGTGCCCTTCCTGATGGCTTGTCGTACAGAACTTGTAAGTCGCTTTGGATAAAAGCGTCAGCTAAATGACTAAATGTAAATGTAAATGTAAACCTGCAGGGGAGGTAGTGCAATACCCGTGGTACGCTCGGCAGAGCGCACCACTCTCTGTAGGGCCTTCTTGTCCTGTGCCGTGCTGTTTCCATACCAGGCAGTGATGTTTCCAGTCAAGATGCTCTCTACAGCTCCGGAGTAGAAGGACTGGAGTATCTTCCCCGATACTCTGAACTTCCTTAACTGTCTCAGGTAGTAGAGGCGCTGCTTCGCCTTTTTTACAACTGTGTCTATGTGTGTTGACCATGTCAGATCCTCTGAGATGTGGACCCCCAGGTACTTAAAGCTGCTCACCCTGTCCACGGTGGCCCCGTTTATCCTCAGTGGTGTGTGTGTCTCCTGCTGTCCTCTCCTATAATCCACGATCAGCTCCTTGGTTTTTACCAATGTTCAGGAGCAGGCTGTTGTCCTGGCACCAGCGTTCCAGTACCTCAACCTCCTCCCGGTAGGCCTTCTCGTCGTTGTCCGAGATCAGCCCCACCACCACTGTGTCGTCTGCAAACTTCACTATGGAGTTGGAGCTGAACTTGGCCACACAGTCATGTGTGTATAGTGAGTACAGCAGGGGGCTCAGAACACAGCCCTGGGGGGACCCGATGCTCAGGGTGATGGTGTTGGAGGTCTGACCCCCCACCCTGACCGCCTGGGGTCTTTCACTCAGAAAGTCCAGTACCCAGGTGCTCAGAGCGGAGCTCAGACCCAGCTCGATCAGCTTGTCCACCAGTCTGGTGGGGACTATGGTGTTGAACGCTGAGCTGTAGTCAATGAACAACAGTCTCACATAGCCCCCCTTCTGACGGTCCAGGTGAGAGAGGGTGCTGTGCAGTACTTGGGAGACCGCATCGTCAGTGGACCTGTTTGGCCTGTATGCAAATTGCATAGGGTCCATATCGCTGGGGAGGGAGGCACAAATGTGATCCTTGACCAGCCTCTCGAAACATTTCATGGCCACAGACCTGTGGTAAACCTCATATTTTTATATTAAGAGGTAATTATATAGTTTACACTGTTTATTTTTCTCATATTTCTCATATAAACTGTGGGGACATCTGACCCCTTCCGGCGGGAATCAGTGACATTTTCTCCATGGCTGTTCTAGTGTTAAGACATGCATGACATACAGATATATCTCTGAGCACCTGAAGACTGTGCTATTAAACCAGGAAGTGCAGCACTGTTGATAAGGTTGTAGCCTCCACTAGTGTAGTGCCCTGTGCTGCAACACAACTGTCGTTGACTGCTCGCTTGTGTTGTTTGTTGGATTATTTCGGCTCGCCAAACAAACTATCAAAACGTACACAGAACCGCAGTCTGTCGTTGAGTTAGTCGCTTGTGTTGTCGCTGTGTGTCAGACTCTGGATTCTTTCGAACACCCGCCCACCTCTACCTCTGATTGGCTTACCATGACATTTGACTCAACCTCAGCCAATTGCGCACTGCCCACTAACCAAGGAAAAAAAGTATTACTTCTCAGCGCAGAGATCTGTCTGATGAAAAAAACAGCTTCAATAATAGTAACGCACCGCATTTTTTGGCAGTAACGGTAACGGCATTATTAAGATTGGAAGATTACTCGTTACTGAAAAAACGAACGCCGTTATTTATAACGCCGTTATTCCCATCACTGGATGTCACAGTATGATGTCATAATAGGACATTCGAGAATATTTGTGATGTCACAGTATGATGTCATAATCAAACATTCTAGAACATTCGTGGCACCGTATGATGTCATAATAGAACATTCTAGAACATTTGTGATGTCACAGTATGATGTCATAATCAAACATTCTAGAACATTTGTGTACAGTATATATTCAACAATATCTCAAATCTCAGAAGACAAGTGAAGATATCACTTGTTGTTTCCGGCTATTTGTCTGTAAGCTTGAATATATTCTGTAGATACAATTTAAAATCCCCACATGGAAAAGGAAACAATGTCCTGTACAATCCTTAATGAGCTGTGTCTGGAGGGAAGGTTCTGTGATGTGGTTATTAACACTTTGATCGCCATGGGTTAAATTCATAATTTACCATCCCTTGCCAGCTCTATTTGTCTATGGAGAAGTTGCCCTTCTTTGCAGGGCTATAACTTTTTAAATTCTATTGCTAAATTGCCATTATTATGGCCCATTCAATGTCCTATATGTATTGTTCAGGGTGTAGCAACGTTAAACTTTTTCATTCACATATTCATACTAAAATATGGTCTAAAGTATAAGTATGTTTTTATAGTTTTCTGCAGCTTTATCCAGAACTTGATTTATAGCTCCAAATGCATTATATTGATGATGAAATACAGTTTTATAGCAATCGGCGCGATATGAAAAATTTCAACTGGACGTACTTCTAGAATGATCTACGTATGATCTGATGATGACCGGATGGGCAGGGGATCGTTTATAATTCCGTGGGCAGCGTTAGATGATTCATCCAGAGTGGGTCATATGTTCATCATAGCAGTTTATATGGAATACGTTAGAAAATAACGCTGAATCTTACCGTATGTTCCTCGCGCCGTTGGACGATCAGCGTGGAGTAGACCGTTTTCGATTATGGGATGTTGATCCTGATGAACCATTTCCAGGTTGTATAATACTATATAAATCCAAATAACGTTGTTTATTGAGTTCGGGCGAGCGATTGATCATCCAGTGTATTGAGATGGAGTCCGGCTACCGATTGCGAGTGCCCGGAGCACATATGGATGAGCACTTCCTGTTTGGCGCGCCCCTCCCTCTACCGATCGGCCACCAGATGGCGCTCTCTAACCGTTAGACAGTTGAGTGGAGCTCACCAGTACATCTCAGGGCTCCGGAGGGGAAATATGATTTTGATCACAGATTTTTGAAATATTGACATTAAAAGACGAGTTACGGCGTCTTCGGCAGAATGAGCATGGCTAGGAATGAAGTCTTAACTCGTCCCCGGCAATCATAGTGTTAAAGTCAACAGCATTGAGTTGAATGCCCACAAGGCCCTCCTGTGTGACTGCAGCAACTATTTCAGGTAAGTTTAGCTTGGTTCAGGTTAGCTTGGTTCAGGTTAGCTTGCTTCAGCTTAGCTTGGTTTAGGTTAGCTTGGTTCAGGTTAGCTTGGTTAGTAAACAGATACCATACTGTACTTTTACTGTAAACAGATACTATACAGTACTTCTACTGTAAACAGATACTATACTGTACTTATACTGTAAACAGATAATATACTGTACATCTACTGTAAAAAAAATAATATACTGCACTTCTACTGTAAACAAATATACTATACTGTACTTCTACTGTACAAATATAATATACTGTACTTCTACTGTAAACAGATAATATACTGTACTTCTACTGTAAAATATACTATACTGCACTTCTACTGTAAACAGATAATATACTGTACTTCTACTGTAAAAATATACTATACTGCACTTCTACTGTAAATATATACTATACTGTACTTATATTGTAAACAGATACTATACTGTACTTATACTGTAAACAAATATTATACTGTACTTCTACTGTAAACATATAATACACTGTGCTTCTACTGTAAACAGATACTATACTGTACTTCTACTGTAAACAGATACTATACTGTACTTCTACTGTAAAATATACTATACTGCACTTCTACTGTAAACAGATACTATACTGTACTTCTACTGTAAAATATACTATACTGCACTTCTACTGTAAACATATACTATACTGTACTTCTACTGTAAACAGATACTATATTGTACTTATACTGCAAACAGATAATATACTGTACTTATACTGTAAACATATACTATACTGTACTTCTACTGTAAACATATACTATGCTGTACTTCTACTGTAAACAGATACTATACTGTACTTCTACTGTGAAATATACTATACTGCACTTCTACTGTAAACATATACTATACTGTACTTCTACTGTACAAATATACTATACTGCACTTCTACTGTAAACATATACTATACTGTACTTCTACTGTAAACAGATACTATACTGTACTTCTACTGTAAACAGATAATATACTGTACTTCTACTGTAAAAAGATACTATACTTCTACTGTACTAAGACCTTATACTTCTACAGTGAAAACATCTTACTACACAGGACAGAATGTTGCTTACTGTTTACTCAGATTATATATATATATAATCAGATATCTCTATACTCTGCGTCCCACAGAGCCCTCTTCACTCGCTGGAGCGACTCAGAGAAAGCAGTCTACACTATCCCTGGGGTGTCCCCGGCTATGATGCAGCTCATCATAGAGTACTCCTACACACGCTTTGTGCTGGTGACAGCAGAGAACGTGGAAGAGCTTCTGGTGGCTGCAGACCAGCTTCTCGTCACTGGCATAGTAGGAGCGTGCTCTGACTTCCTAGAGGGCCAGCTGTCTCTGGAAAACTGTGTCGGCATCTGGAGGTTCGCGGACATCTACAACTGCCCTGACCTGAGGCGCAAGGCCCATATCTGCATCGTGTGCCACTTTGAGGAGATGCTGCACGTCTCACAGGAGTTTGTGGAGCTGTCCTCGCAGCAACTGGTGGACATCATTGAGAGGGATGACCTGAACGTGAAGAGCGAAGAGACGGTGTTCGAGGCCGTCCTCCGTTGGATCGACCACTCCCGTGAGGAGCGTAAAACACACATCCCTTTGCTGCTGCCCAAGGTTACTAATTGTATTACTGTGCATTACATTAAAACAACACTAGGTTCCCTAGTACAGTGGTTCTCAAACATTTGGGTCCAAACTGTTCCCTAGCAACAGAAACCATCTACAACCGATGTCTAAGTTGTACCCGCTGTCTGCTTGTCTCTTCCCAGGTTCGCATGGGCTTGATGAGGCCTGACTACTTCAGGAGCAACGTCCAGAACAACCCTGTGGTGAGGGACAGCCACGACTGCAGGCCCCTCATCCACAGCGTCCTGAACCCCCCTGGCTCCGACAGGCTCCCAAACCCCCTGATGCGTCCACGCCTGCCCCAGGAGCTCCTATTGGCCATCGGAGGCCGGGGTAGCGGTAGCACCACCATGGAGGCTTACGATATCTGAGCCGGTGGATGGATGGACGTGAGCGCTGAGGCGGAGAGTCCCCGGTGGTTCCACGGCACCGCTTATCTCTGCGGTCTGGTCTACTGCATCGGTGGCTGGGACGGCATAGAGGCTCTCAACAGTGTGCGCAGGTTCAACCCCGTCACTCGCAGCTGGCTGCAGGCGGCTTCCATGCACTCACGCCACAGTAGACTCAGCGTGGTCGTGTTGGACGGTTGTGTCTACGCCATGGGAGGGAACGACGGACACGTGGTACTGAACACCGCCGAGCGCTACGAGCCTGATCTCACCCATGCTGGAGCACAGGAACGGCGCCGGGGCAGCAGCCCTCCAGGGCAAGGTGGGTGGAACTGAGGGACACATGGTGCTAGATGAACACAAGGAACGTTAGATCAGAAATCATAAATGTCTTTATTGCCAAGTAAGCTTGCACATACAAAAGATGTGTCTGGGTCCTTTGGTGCATCAACATTAACGTAGATTAAAGTAGAATGAAATCAAATGGAATATATAAACTAAATTAGAATATTCTTTCTTATTACAGGTTTACATCTGTGGTGGCGAGAACAGGACAGTGTATCTGCTCACAGCTGAGTGCTACAGCCCAGACACCGACCAGTGGACTCTGATCGCCCCCATGAGCAGCACGCGTAGCGGAGTGGGAGTCGCTGCATACGGAGGACATGTCTATGCAGTAAGTGCACACAGAGACAAATGCTTTATACTAGATATTTGTATAGATATATCATTTGACTTTCAATGCTTCTGTGATGCCCTAAATGGATTAATACAGTGTCTGCGTGCCTTAACCACACACTAAAACATTCCTCTCATGTGTCCTGTCCTCAGGTGGGAGGGTGGAAGGGTGTAAACTGCCTGCGTAGCGCGGAGGCCTACAGCCCCTTGACTGACTCCTGGAGCGCCCTGCCCGACATGCTCACCCCCCGCAGACACTTTGGCATCGCGGTGCTGGACGACCTGCTCTTCGTGGTCGGAGGCTACAATGGCTCCAGAACCATCTCCAACGTGGAGCGCTACGACCAGAGCAGCGACAAGTGGACTGTAGCCGAGGACATGGAGACCCCGCCGCGGTGGCCTAAGCTGCTGCATAATGCATGGCCTGCCATTTTACATGAGCCAGTACGCTGCTCCCCGTGGAGGAGGAGGAGGGGGAGGAGCAGGAGGAGGAGGAGGAGGAGGAGGAGGAGGAGGAGGAGGAGCAGGAGGAGGAGGAGGAGCAGGAGGAGGAGCAGGAGGAGGATTAGGAGGAGGAGGAGCAGGATGAGCAGAAGTAGGAGGAGGAGGAGCAGGATGAGCAGGAGGAGGAGGAGGATTAGAAGGAGGAGCAGGAGGAGGAGGAGCAGGAGGAGGAGGAGCAGGAGGAGGATCAGGAGCAGGAGGAGGATTAGGAGCAGGAGGAGGAGGATTAGGAGGAAGATGATTAGGAGCAGGAGGAGCAGGAGGAGGAGGAGGAAGAGGAGGAGGATAATGAGGAAGAGGAGGAGGATGAGGAGGATTAGGAGCAGGATGAGGAGGATAGATACACCATGCAAAGTTTCAGACTTATCTGACCATTTATGCAGTCGCAGTACCCTCATATTTGCAATTACATAATTTCGCCAGAAGCTTTTCCCAAAAAGAGGGTTTTTTGGCCCCTGAGGCCAGACGGGGCTGATTTGGGGGTGGTCATTATCAACTTGTGATGGCCCAAGGTATGGGATAACAGGAAATAATAATGAAAAAAAGGTAGCAAAAAACATCCTGAGAGGTGGACCTGACTCCCGGCCTATACCTCCCTCCAGATCCTACCCTCGCTGTGCAGGGGCGCCCCGACCGAACCGTAGGGGTCGCTGTCCGCAACGCTCAGGACCCACCCTCGGCTTCCCTCCCCCTAACTCAGCCAAACGAGTTAGTATAGCGATCAGCCCAAGGCAATGTTGACTCTCCGGGAGAACGCGGTTATTGTTAATCAATAATCAGAAATGATGTCCCCCGCCCCCCCCCCCCCCCCTTTCAGGCATACTTGCGTGAGGATCGTGCCGATCATATGCAGTTTGAGTTTTAACTGGAGCGTATCTATAACCGAAATGCCATTGGATTTAACGTTATTAGCTATTAGCCCATTATCTCGGCTTCCAGGAAAATATACTAGACCAAATCTGGTATAATGCTTATATTCACGGCGCTATAAAATGAGAACGTATTGATGGCATTTTTTTTTCTTTAAGCCATTTTGAAGGGACGGTTTATGGTCTCAATTCACAATGAGAATGGACAGATAGCAATACTATAAAGTATAGATTTAGCTCTACAAACAGCCCCACGTCTGTTTACATTTCCCGGTCCTCTTGAGATGAATTAAACTCATCCCAGTGGCCGCAAAAGTGTTAAGGAGGTTGGTTTTGGGTTGGGCTGAGAGGAGACATTCTGTGTGGGGTTTCATTGATAAATGTTTGATTACTACAAGCTGTCAGAAGCTAGCCCGGCATAGTTCTGACAGCTGTCACTTGTGCTACTGCGAAATAAATGACACTGCTTTTTGTTGTCAACTGATAGAAAATTGTGCGTTTCTCTATTCCGATGATTTCTACAATATAATATATATATAAATAACTGTCTTTTACTAGTACCTTACTACTATGTACTGTTACTATCCGTATACTACTACCTACCATGCTAATGTCATGGTTTTGCTTTATTTGATTGGTTTTGCTTTCTTCACACACGACACTGTGTGGCCTCCCAGAACAACAGCAGCCTTTGGCAATGGGACTGGGTTTCTTCATTGAGCGCTTGTCCTTATCTTGTGTTTTATTATACATTCACATTAGTATCAGTATTTTGGGTGAATACATTTCCAGCATTATCCACTGCCCTACATACAGTACAGTTTATGGTACACCTTTTTAACTCAAGATGGTGAAAATAACAGCTTCAAATGCACCTAAGACTACCTCATCCCTTACAGTATGTTGTTGACATTTTGACTGACATGTAGGAAGTATTTCTCTTGACATTTTACATCACATATCGTTTGGAAATATTCCTCCCTAGGAGGTATATGCAAAAAGACAAATTGCCTTGTGTACATTGAGAATAAAGTATTTTTCTTCTTCTTCTTCTTCTTCTTCTTCTTCTTCTTCTTCTTCTTCTTCTTCTTCTTCTTCTTCTTCTTCTTCTTCTTCTTCTTCTTCTTCTTCTTCTTCTTCTTCTTCTTCTTCTTCTTCTTCTTCTTCTTCTTCTTCTTCTTCTTCTTCTTCTTCTTCTTCTCACTTCTGATTTGAAACATGCAGACTTCCGGGTTGGACAAACAGAGGTAAACACAACATTCATTTTATACCTGATATATTTTTTAAATGAATCATTCACAATCAATATTTGTTTGAGGGACAAAGCAATACTTTTATTGCACACCTTTCTGAAAGCTCTGTGGATTTCCTTTGAATTATTAAATTTTTTTTAATGTATTAATAAAAAAACTTAAAATAACCTTTCAGCCCTTCTGTTGTATAGATTCATCTATTGTAGATTCAATTTAATGTTATTGTCATTGCACAGCACAAGTAGAATGCAACAAAATGAAGTAGGCGTCTAACCAGAGTGCAACATAACAGTAAAGTACATAGCAGTATGTATAATGAGGACGCTACGGAGTAAATATGCTAAGCAAATGTATATACAGTATTACTATATACAGTGGTACAAGTATAAATACACTATGGTAGTAAACCATACTAGCCAGTGGTTTAACGAATACGAGTAGGTATACAGATAGAGGTCAAAGTATATGTAACGGTTGTGACAACGTCACCTTAAACTTCGATGCCCCGAGTGGGAGTCGAACCCCGGTCTCCCACGCCGCAGGCAACAACACAGACCGCTATACCAAGAGGTGAATCCACTTCCAAGTACTGGGTCTATGTGTCTTTTGAGGATGTGAGAGTGAGTTTAACCCATAGCACCGCTACTCACCCCAGCCCTTCTTGACTGCGCTTCACGATACCATCCGTTACATACAGTGTACAGTATGGGTATGCATACAGAGCTAGATGGATAATGTTGCGGTCTATACTGTTCTTCCCACTCAAGTTGCTTTGGGGCACAGCGCTGGTTATTATCTTCTGCTACGGCAGTTACATGCAGTTATTATTATCCTGTGAATCACATCCAGCTGAGGACCAGTCCCGCTATGTGATCCCCTGAACACTGATGAACATCGAGCTCCTTGCCTATAGAAAACATATCGACATACATCACCAGCGCGACCGGGGAGGAAGTGTGTATGAAGGACGGGGTTAAAGAGTGAGCGTTAATAACAACAAGAGAAGGAGGAAGAGAAGAAGAAGGAGGAGGAGGAGAAGGAGGAGGAGAATCTCATAGATGCTCTTTTTTTTTTTTTGCAGCTCTCTGCTTTTCCACTCACGCCGTCCCACGCGTTTACACCTGGGAGCTGTCGGTCTGACGCTGTCGGCCACGGAGCGGAAACACTGTGGCGACCGGCAGGTCAGTGCCTTGCTCAGGGGCACAGTGCAGCAGCAGTTCAGTTGCTGAGGGAGGAAAGAACATAAATCTTTCACTTCCTTACTGCCCAGATTTCCCCTGCGGGTCCAGGAGGGAGATCCGACTGGAAACCCTCTTTGCATGATGTCTTTTTTATTATATGGACCAGGCACAGAAACACAACTGATGGAATTTCATGAATCTCGAAAGAAAAACACCTCAAATGTTCCATTGCTGCTGGTGACACTGATGAACTTTGAATGATGACCTTTTTGGACATTCTGATCCGAGAGGTGAATACCCATTAACACTAGCACAGCCATGGAGAAAATGCCACTCATTTCCGCCAGGAACGGGTCAGACGACCCGACAGCTTATATGAGAAATATGAGGAAAAATAAACAGTGTAAACTATATAATTACCTCTGAATATAAAAATATGAGGTTTACCACAATGAAATGTAGGTTTGAGTGGCGTAAAAAAATTTAAAATATATATATTATGATTTTTTTATTTATTTTTCTTGGGATGGAAGAGCCACACATTGACGGGCAAAGAGCCACATGCGGCTCGCGAGCCACGGGTTGGCCACCCCTGCGCTAGACGCTCGCAAAGTGCTGTGACTTTCGTCTGTTCCAACGGCCCATAATGTGGAATAACGTTCTAATTACATTTTCCTGAAGTCATTTTGAAATGTCAGAAACCGTGCCCGAAAAAACTGGTACTTTTAGGAAAAGTCATTGAGTGACAGAGCTGGAGCTCGACAGAGTGACGAGGATACATTTATTGAAAATGCCCAGGGGTCATGTGACCCCTTGTCGGCTGTGCTAGTGTTAAAGGAACACGGCGACATTATGGGCTTCTCCAGAGTCAGACAAGAACACAGATACCAATTTCCTCTGTGCGTTCAGTAGAAAGCGTACATCCAGGCTAGCAGGTCCGTATCCGCTTCCATTCATTTGTGCTAAGTGTAGCAGCCTGAAAATATTGCCTATTATTCAGAACTGCTGACTTGCTGTTTATCTCCCATTTGTACACAAAGACATCATTGATATTCTCACGAACAATGATGTGAGTTTCTCTTCCTTCTATCGGCTGGAATATGGATGATACACACTATCGCTGGACCATATTCATCATCCTTCCCCTGTGTGACTAGTAGGCGGGACCAGCAGGGGGCGGTGTCAGGCAGAGAGTGTCGGAGAGAGACGGGAGGAGATATATGGAGGCGGAAGGCGGAAGGCGAGCCTCTTTGGCAGTGAACTTGACCATGAACAGTCGCAACGGGCGTGTGCTCCGGAAGAGCCCCGTTGAAAGAGTGATGTGGAAGAGCCCCATTGGGTACCGACGGGTGACAAGAAGTACTTGCTAGTTGACGTGTTATCCTAGAAGTACCAGCGATAGTGTGTGAGCAAACGTTACAGAACAAAGCACTAACGTTCATAGTAGTCAGGTTACAGTAGTAGTGTGGCGGTATAAGTAGCGTGCGGCTAACGGCTATATCTGAGTTCATCATAGTCGGGTTACAGTAGCAGTGTGGCGGTATAGAGTGCGAGCCCAGATACGCGCGTGGACCTACAACCAGTCTGCTCCGGCTGCCTGCAATCAGTCTGCCCCGGCTACCTGCGACCAGATCTGCACCTGGCTGCCTGCAGCATACGGGAGTTCCCCCCGTTCAACAGAGGTCGTCATCGGCCAGCACACGCTCTCAGCCAGCACTGCCTCTCTGCTCCAGCTCCGCCTGCTAGTATCCTCACCGAGAGCGTTCGACGCCATCTTGCCTCCCGGACGACAGTGGCGTGGCGAGGCGGCCATTTTGGATGAGTACAAATGGGCATTGATGCTCCAGAGCTATTATACAGTATACAGTGTGGTGCAGCCTGCGGGCGAGGTTAACGTTGCTACTACCGTTCAATAGGGGAACCCCAAACAATATATGCCGGCATTAAGATAGGACTTCTGTTTGGTATTTTGAGGGCCCACTTGTTGCTTTCTTTCCTTTTCTTTGAGTGTGATAACATGTGCATTTAATAATATCTTCCCATCCAATTAACCCTTTCCCTTGGGGAAAGTTACAGACCTGGTGCATTATAATTAAAGCCTTTTGAGGTATTATTCTGGCCGTATAATTAGAACCTTTTGAAGGTATTATACAGGGTGAAGGCACAGACGTGGGCGATGAGTCAAATACCTTGCGGTATATAATCCCTGATACTAACCCAGAGGCGGGTGTACAAAATACGGGTTTTGGGGGTGTTGATTCAGAAACGGAGCTATAGTGGGACTTCGGTCTATGTAGTCATTCTCCTTAAATCATTGTAACTGACCAGTACAATAATAGTAAAGAAGTGGATGGGAGTTCTGTGTGTGTGTCCATTCCTGAGCCGTATTAACCCTTTTGGTGTGGGTAACATACATGCTATTAATCCCTTCCTATTGCACCTTTCCCTTTCATTGTAAGGTTTCTAGGGTCATTGAGGGAGGGTACTGCTTGCGGGGGGAACCAAGTTATTTATTTACAATCCAGTCACTAGGTGTGGGAGGGTGCTAGGGGAATAATTGGGGGAAGTGAGGGCATGTTGGGGAGTACTGCTGACTGCCCTGGAAGGGAGAGGAAGACCAGAGTACCGGACCAGGTTTGTAAATCCTGGGCCCCATCCACTCCCACTGCCAGCCTCCAGTTGACGCTCCTGACCCAAAGACGGAGGTGCAGCTAGCCAGAGTTCTACTGTGTCTCGCTACCCAGTGACCGTGCCCAACAGTTCCCACGAAGCAGGGATAATCCACCCTGCTACATAAGCTAGGCTAGCTTGCAGCTGGATAGCTTTATACTGAACTGCACAGAGTGAGTGAGTGAGTGAGTGAGTGAGTGAGTGAGTGAGTGAGTGAGTGAGTGAGTGAGTGAGTGAGTGAGTGAGTGAGTGAGTGAGTGAGTGAGTGAGTGAGTGAGTGAGTGAGTGAGTGAGTGAGTGAGTGAGTGAGTGAGTGAGTGAGTGAGTGAGTGAGTGAGTGAGTGAGTGAGTGAGAGAGTGAGTGAGTGAGTGAGTGAGTGAGTGAGTGAGTGAGTGAGTGAGTGAGTGAGTGAGTGAGTGAGTGAGTGAGTGAGTGAGTGAGTGAGTGAGTGAGTGAGTGAGTGAGTGAGTGAGTGAGTGAGTGAGTGAGTGAGTGAGTGAGTGAGTGAGTGAGTGAGTGAGTGAGTGAGTGAGTGAGTGAGTGAGTGAGTGAGTGAGTGAGTGAGTGAGTGAGTGAGTGAGTGAGTGAGTGAGTGAGTGAGTGAGTGAGTGAGTGAGTGAGTGAGTGAGTGAGTGAGTGAGTGAGTGAGTGAGTGAGTGAGTGAGTGAGTGAGTGAGTGAGTGAGTGAGTGAGTGAGTGAGTGAGTGAGTGAGTGAGTGAGTGAGTGAGTGAGTGAGTGAGTGAGTGAGTGAGTGAGTGAGTGAGTGAGTGAGTGAGTGAGTGAGTGAGTGAGTGAGTGAGTGAGTGAGTGAGTGAGTGAGTGAGTGAGTGAGTGAGTGAGTGAGTGAGTGAGTGAGTGAGTGAGTGAGTGAGTGAGTGAGTGAGTGAGTGAGTGAGTGAGTGAGTGAGTGAGTGAGCGAGCGAGTGAGTGAGCGAGTGAGTGAGTGAGTGAGCGAGTGAGCGAGTGAGCGAGTGAGCGAGTGAGTGAGCGAGTGAGTGAGCGAGTGAGTGAGTGAGCGAGCGAGCGAGTGAGTGAGCGAGCGAGCAGGGCTAGTTTGGGACTGATAGCCCACGGCTTTGCAGCCTGTCGGCATGTGTTCCTTTAAAACTCATTTGTATCGAAAGAGCACCGACGGAAACTCATTATCGCACGGTGAGTATCACCCTCCTACGTCTCTTAGAAAGAGCCTTTGCGATTTCACAGCCGTATCAGACGGATCTGTAGTTCTTCACGAGGACCTTCAGGAACAATGGACTGTCCTCAAGCTTCAGAGGAAGGGGGCTATAGGGACGAGTGGATCACGGAGGCGTCTGTTCGCTTTGACCCTTCACAGAGAGAGAATGTTTCAATAACCCTCCTCGTGTCGTATATCAGAGACAACCTAATCTTCACAATAATGCTGGTGAGATGATCAGACCTGGGGTCAGACCTGCCCCCCCCCCCCCCTCACACTTTCTCACGCAGGTTCCTCACAGGGCAATTACAGATGCGGTAATTGTCAACATTTGCCATTTTACATACAAAACGCATACTTTCAACCATCCTCCGCGCTCAGGAGGAGAAACCTTCGCCGTCGAGGGTGTCGTATCTCGCAGGGGCGTAAAATGTAATATGCTTAAGTGTCCCTGTGGCCCTTACTTGCATGTATTGGAAAAACAACAAGAGCCCTCACGACCAGGAGCACTGAACACGGAGGTCCCATCATCCCTAACCAATCGAGTCCAGTCGCCGTCCATTTTAGGAAAAGCCCACCACACCGTCTCCACTCTGGGATACGTTGGCACATGGAGAGGAGGCGACATGGACTCCAGAGGAGGGAAGTGTTCTGGATATAATACACTCTGGGGATTCTCACACCAAGAGGTTCTAATGAGGATTTTAGTATCATACCAGCCCTGTGATGAGGGATAAGTATGATGACTGTCTTTGATTGCCCGTGCCGGTTATTATGACTTGGGCTATGTGCTTTTACTAAGTATGAGAGGATTAGACACGCTTGATTTAAAGATCTGGTGCAAATGAGAAGCCTGTTTTTCCAATCTCAGAATGCATGTTGATATTACGTACATAATATACTCTGGTTCCTCTGATTGGCCCATCAGTCACATTTAGCTGAGTGGTCGTCGGTGAGTCAAGGGTCTAGTGAACAGAAGGCCATATCAAAGCTGCGATGTGTAGCTAGCGTAGCAAAGCGTTACATATTAAAGCTGTGATATGTAGCGAGTGCAGATAAGCGTGACATATTGCAGTCCGAGACCAACAACCTGTTACACTACTACTTCACCTCCTCCTCGTCTCCCTCTCATCTTCTCATATCATGTTCTCATCTCCCCCTGCCTGTGTAACGGGGAAGCCCGCGGGTATGTCCACAGTCACGGAAACAGGTGTGTTGACGAGTGACTGTGGCAGTGCGGGCTGGTAAATTAAACTCACTTCCCCATAACAGGGTTAACAGACGCATAGGTACGGTAGTTAGGAGTGAATTCACTTCTTAGTGCAGCGGCCTGTGTCGTCGCCCGCGACGCGGGAGCCCCCTGTTCGACTCCCCCTCGGGACATTAACATTTAACATCAACACAACGCAGACCAATATGATCCGTCACACCTGCACCCTGCCTGCTCCTCTGCACCCTGCCTGCACCCTGCCTGATCCTCTGCACCCTGCCTGCACCCTGCCTGCTCCTCTGCACCCTGCCTGCTCCTCTGCACCCTGCCTGCTCCTCTGCACCCTGCCTGCACCCTGCCTGCTCCTCTGCACCCTGCCTGCTCCTCTGCACCCTGCCTGCACCCTGCCTGCACCCTGCCTGCTCCTCTGCACCCTGCCTGCTCCTCTGCACCCTGCCTGCTCCTCTGCACCCTGCCTGCTCCTCTGCACCCTGCCTGCACCCTGCCTGCTCCTCTGCACCCTGCCTGCTCCTCTGCACCCTGCCTGCACCCTGCCTGCTCCTCTGCACCCTGCCTGCACCCTGCCTGCTCCTCTGCACCCTGCCTGCTCCTCTGCACCCTGCCTGCTCCTCTGCACCCTGCCTGCACCCTGCCTGCTCCTCTGCACCCTGCCTGCACCCTGCCTGCACCCTGCCTGCACCCTGCCTGCTCCTCTGCACCCTGCCTGCACCCTGCCTGCACCCTGCCTGCTCCTCTGCACCCTGCCTGCTCCTCTGCACCCTGCCTGCTACTCTGCACCCTGCCTGCACCCTGCCTGCTCCTCTGCACCCTGCCTGCACCCTGCCTGCACCCTGCCTGCACCCTGCCTGCACCCTGCCTGCTCCTCTGCACCCTGCCTGCACCCTGCCTGCTCCTCTGCACCCTGCCTGCTCCTCTGCTGGTGTTAGGAGTGGGCATGTTGAGTAATGCACTAGCCCCGAGTACTCTTCTTAACCAATAAAAGATTAGTACTAACTAAACTTAGTTTAACTAATCAAATTGTCATTCATGAGAAGTATTTATGCACTGTACTGTAGATCAAGCAGGAAATGGGGCCAGGGTTCCAGAAAATCAGAACTGTCCCTTTAAGAAGAACAAGTTGAAACCAGGGGCTCATCAATGTTGAAAAAATTAAATGCACATTCTGACGCATGCAAACTGAATTTGTATTGAGCTTTATGCAGAGCAATAACAATAGTGATACCGGGGCTGGGCTGCTATACTGTAGGTATGTCATATATGCCTAACATTACTCTGACCGGCTATTTGCATATTTCGTATATCCCCCTCATGTCTTCTCATCTCCTCCTCATCTTCTTCTCATCTCCTCCTCTCATCTCCTCTTCTTCACATTTCCACTTCACCTCCTTCTCATCTCCTCATCTTTTCCTCATCTCTTCCTCTTCTTCACATCTCCAACTCACCTCCTCCTCCTCCTCCTCTTCTCCTCATCTCCTCCTCATCTCCTCCTCATCTCCTCCTCATCTTCTCCTCATCTCTTCCTCTTCTCCACATCTCCACCTCACCTCCTCCTCATCTCCTCCTCACCTCCTCCTCATCTTCTCCTCATCTCCTCTTCATCTTCTCCTCATCTCCACCTCACCTCCTCCTCATCTCCTCCTCATCTCCTCCTCATCTCCTCTTCATCTTCTCCTCATCTCCACCTCACCTCCACCTCACCTCCTCCTCATCTCCTCCTCATCTCCTCCTCATCTCCTCCTCATCTCCTCCTCATCTCCTCCTCATCTCCTCCTCACCTCCTCCTCATCTCCTCCTCATCTTCTCCTCATCTCTTCCTCTTCTTCACATCTCCTCCTCATCTCCTCCTCATCTTCTCCTCATCTCTTCCTCTTCTTCACATCTCCACCTCACCTCCTCCTCATCTCCTCCTCATCTTCTCCTCATCTCTTCCTCTTCTTCACATCTTCCCTCACCTCCTCCTCATCTCCTCCTCATCTTCTCCTCATCTCTTCCTCTTCTTCACATCTTCCCTCACCTCCTCCTCATCTCCTCCTCATCTTCTCCTCATCTCTTCCTCTTCTTCACATCTCCACCTCACCTCCTCCTAATCTCCACGCTGCCTGCTCCTCTGCTCCTCTGAGAGCAGGGCCTCCTCTGTGTATCTACATCTGTTGTTGCCCAGCGCTAGGGATGAACACTCTGAGTTATTCAGTAGCCTTGAGTACCATCAGAGTCTTGAACACTGAACTCTTCACACACAAGCACACATGAGCACACACATAACACACACACTGTATACGCTCACACACTAACAGTCACTTTAGCACGAACACACACACACACACACACACACACACATGCTGCACATGCTCACACTCAACGGTCACTTTACACAATGAAAAGGTCACATTAAAATAAAAAAAAAAGAACGGAGTGGTTCTTGTATAGTAAATAGATGGATATAGCAAATTAGCATAAGGATATATAGTATAACTGTAGACTGTATAAGATAAGATAAGATATTCCTTTATTAATCCCCTTGGGGAAATTCATGACACACACATACAGCTTAACGTCTCATAAATGATATTAACAACAACACAATCATTACATTTTTACAGTAACAATGGCACAGCATAAATTCAACAGACATGTACATTTGTTGAACATGTCAGCATTACAGGAGGCCTGAGACACTGTATGTGATAGCCGGCCGCCTACGTATGGCTGTGGCGCCTGGTGAACTGGAGGGAGGGCGGAGTGGGGGGGGGGGGAGGGCGGTTAAGGAATTTGGTTGTGGAGCAGTCAAGGGGTGGGTGGGCCCCCACCGTCGAGCATCAGAGGCAGCCTACGTATGGCTGTGGCGCCAGATGAGTCACAACAGCAGGTGCGGATGGGGTGGGGGGGGGTGGGTGGTGGGGTGGGGGTAGGGGGGGGCCTCATCAATCTTATCGCTTCCAGCTAGTACAGACCGTCCCCTCTTTCTCAGAATCACGCATCGCCGGCGAGTCAACTCCTCCGCGCTGACCCTGGCCTTGGTCCGTTCCACAGCAGAAAGGATAAGGAGGGTGTGGGAAGGGGGAAGGGGGGGGGGGGGTGATAACAGATGCAGCTCGAGGCAGATATGCCGCATATAGTTAAAAAACAGGTCAATTTTGTCTAATCATCGTCACCATCGTCGTATCCCCTATTACGGTACGGTGGCATTTTTATTTTCACGTCCCTGATCTCTGACGTCATGTCCAGTATGGCCTGTGACCGCGAAAGTTCCTCCACATGGTTAGAAGCAAGTCTCTCAAGAATTGTCTTCAAGCATGACTGTTCGTCTACATGATAGTCCAACATGGTCTTGGAGCTCAATTGTTCATCACCGCGCAGGGTACTTAGATCAGCGATCTTCTTAAACAGTTCCATCAGGTTATCCTTGATCCCAGCCAGATCACTGGCCTGGGAAATCAACTTCTTCCGAATTAGCTTCAGACAGTACCAGATCCAGCAGCTGACGGTGCCCAGGCCGAGCAGCATGACAATTAGAAGATATACGTCCTCAACGTCGTTTATCTCCAGTGGGAAAAAGTATATTGCGAGCCAGGTCCCGTAAGAATTTATGGTGTATCCCGCCTGATAGCTCCCAAGAGGGCATAATGGGTCATCCGCATTCTGCTTCCTTGTAGAGAATATGCGATCAATCGCTGTAAAAGCCCAGCTTATTAGATCCATATTACGGTCAAAAGTCGAGTTGAGTTGAGGATTCTGCTGTAAAAAAGAAGAAGAAAAAGGCCAAAACGTCCGAGCGTTCTCCAGCGAGTGCAGATCTAGGCTCCGGTGAAAACGAGCTGTAAGGGCTGGTACGGACGTCTCCAAGCGGATAAGAGAGAGGCCTTGAGGTGTTTTCTCTGGAGGAGGGAGAGGAGATAAAAATGCGACTGCTCCTGGGAAGAGTGGGAGTGGGAAGGATAGTATAGTATAGTATTGTATAGTAGTGTACATAAGACCCAGTGCCTCATCCGTAGCTAACAGTGTATTGCACTATCACAGGACCTTAGCATGTCTCACCATGCTTTTTGTAAACTTTATGTACATTATACATACATTATGTCTTATTCTTATTACTTGTATTATTGCACAAATGTCTTATTCTCATCCTATTCTTATTACTTGTATTATTGCACAATCGCTGCGGGCATGACCACCCGCATTTCACTGTATGCTTGTATGCCGTGACAAATAAAACTCTTGACCTGACTTGACTTGACTATTAACCAATACAAAACGAATTTTTTCTTTTTTACATTTATTATTTTTTTGCTGTGAAAGCTTGGGGCCAGCTTAGAAACAGACACATCATTGTCTACTATGTGATTGCCCTCTGTTCCACTGAGTGTTTACTATTTTATTAAAATTATGTTTTTAATTTGCAGGAAATTACCGCAAATGGATTCCTTTATTGCAATTGTTTTGCCCCCCTCCAGACCACCC
Organism: Notolepis coatsorum; assembly: GCF_963971535.1. Taxonomy (NCBI): domain Eukaryota; kingdom Metazoa; phylum Chordata; class Actinopteri; order Aulopiformes; family Paralepididae; genus Notolepis; species Notolepis coatsorum. Next base: position 8,757,884 of record NC_140172.1, read on the forward strand.
CCTAGTTGTGACTCAGACTGTTCACAGTGATCTAAGCGTAGGATCCATATAATCCTCCTACAGCTTCCAGTGTTGTCTTCATGCAACAACTCACGCCTTGCAGCACTTCAGAGTGAGATTTCTGTTTCAGTGGCAAAAACAAGCACTGTTGATGGACATACTTTGTGGTAACCAAACAAAAAAAATTATTGAGTTCCCTCAAAAACCACTCTACTGTAGTTCAGTTGAAACGGTGAATAATTGATTACTCGTGCTCATCCCTGGTGCTTTTCTATTATTATTTCACTACCAGGTGATGAGCTGCTAATGAGTCCATCCCTGCAGCCCTGCTGGTCTGCTGCTGACAGCTGGAGGAACGTCGACCCTACAAAGAGAGAGGTCGTTTCCTCCACCATTTCAGCGGACAGTGTCCAAACAAACAACATACTGGCAAACTGAAGCATCATGTGTGTGTTTTTTGGCTAGCACGTGGAAACCGCTATGACTGTATTTTGTTCTTCTTCTACTATTACGGGCGGCCACTTCCACATGCGTGTCCTCCAGTCCTCCTAGTATGTTCTACGTTGCACCTACTGCATTCCGTGCTGCACAGTAAGATCCTGGGCCCAGTGGTAGAATATATTATTACAACAAGGAAATGAGCTTCTGTGCATTAGTTTCAACACTGGCATGTTCTGTATGAACCGTAATTCAGTATAGTTCATTGTAAAATAGCAACAGTAGTGTAATTATGGTCAAAACCCTATAAATAGCATTTGGAATAATAGATCTTTCTCTCAGAATGAATGCAGCATGGTTTATATAGCGTTATCGGAATATACGGGGTGTACTGACTGACTGCGCTCCGCGTAGCTCAACTCGTTATTATTTTTCGCACAGACCGCAGAAACACGGGAATGTTTTGATTATATTTAAAAGGCTTTACGTTAAACGAAACAAGTGGAATTTCGAAGCTGTAAGCAGAATACAAGTCATATGAACACCCACGATATAGTGTTCTTCCCCCTTTTTACTGTATAAGAAAGAATAAAAAACGCATTGCAATAACACCAGGGTGTATGTGTATTACAAAACCCTTGCAATAATGTGTCTTAAATGAATGAAAAGCATACATGCTCTGGACACAGAGCATATCGTGTGGGTGATATGACTTGTATTATGCCTACAGAATTCCACGTATTTAGTTTTACAATGTCAAAGCCTTTTAATGTAAATCAAAACGTTCCCGTATTTCTGCAATCTATGTGCAAAATAATAACGAGTTGAGTTCTAACAAAGAACATATTACATGCTGGTATGCTGATAGAGTAAACTATTATATGAATATGATATGATATAAGGTATACACTGGTCCGTCGCATACACTGGTATGCACAAGTTACTGTTGCATAATGTAGGCTATGGCTGCTATTATATGTAATTCATATAGGCTACCTAATAGTATATGATTTTTAGAGGCATCTATTTTGTTGTCGGTAATACCGACAACAAAATAGATGCCTCTAAAAATCATATAGCCAATCGAACACAACTAATAAAGGCATTCATATTACAGCACGGTTATAATGACACACAACCAACGCCAAACAGTGGTCAACTAACAGTCTTTATTAGTATTTTGAGCTGTCCAGGCAGAATTGCAGCAATGGTCTTAGGGAGCCGTTGATATCTGACATCACCGTTTACAAGTCCGCCTTTTATTTATCCCATAACACGTGTTGTGTCTTCTTGGTTCGACAGCAGTGAACAATCTCCGTGAAGTTTCTCAGAGTTCCGCTCGGGTCAGTCCATTATTTCACATCCCATGGGGGGTGTTTCATCACTTTCATGACCATATATGGATAATCATGCACGAGCATTGACGGTAGAACAAAGTGGTATTTATCAACACGGAGGAGCATAGGACCTGTGTACGCACGGTTGATGAATCCCAATATTTCTGTGCGTGCACTGATTCTAAATTCTGTGCTTATGTGTGGAAATAGAACATATTCTACGCCACGTTGATGAATGAGGGCCCAGGCCTCCAGCAGTATGTTGTAATGGACAGCATTTATATTATATACATATATTGCTTTTATCCAAAGCACTTTACAGCTTATGCCTCACATTCACCCGTTCACTCACACACACTCACACACTCACACACCGACGGCGGAGGCAACCATGCAAGGTGGCAACCTGCTCATCGGGAGCAATTAGGGGTTAAAATGTCTTGCTCAAGGACACTTCGACACGCTGCCCGGGAGGAGCGGGAATCGAACCGCTCTCTCTCTCTCTCCCCCTCTCTGTCTCTCTCTCTCTCTCTCTCTCTCTCTCTCCCTCCCTCTCTCTATCTCTATCTCTTTCCATCCCTCTCTCTCCCCCTCTCTCTATCCCCCTCTTCTCTGTATATGGAATTATCCCCAAAGTCTCCTTGTTGGAGCCACATCGGCTGCGGTCCAAGTGAGCACAGCTTCTAACACCGACCGAGGAGAATAAACAGTATGGCCTTCACTATCTTATCATACCTTATCTTATCTACTCAACCAGCCACTTGGGAATGTTTTCCAAGAGGCACTTTGGATCTCAAACTTGTGTTAAATGCTGATACAACTAAATGTATGCTATTCACAAAGTTAAGAAAATCAATTGTGGCAACCTTCAGATTAGCACATTATTCGGCACAGCCGTTGAAAGAGGCTTGCGTTATAAATATTTAGGCATCTGGAATGATGATGAATTCACTTTTAAAGTGCATGTTGATAATCTGGTCAAACAGCTGTGAACAAAACATCGCTTTCTTTATAGAAATAGAACCTGCTTTCCCAAATAACTTCCTCAATCTTTTATTTTTTATTTACTCCGTCTGTGATTATGGTGATGTACACATATTACTGGTGATACCTACAGTATATATATAGGACTGGATTACACTACATCAGGGACGTGCACAGGACTTTAGAGGGGCAGGTGCTCAAAGGCTGAAAAGGGCACTGGGCCTGTGCTATTTTTGGGGGCCCTTTTTCGGCGGGGAGGGGCCTTTTTATGCTTTTTGGGGGGTTTTGGTGATCAAATATTGAATATTGAACTATAATAATGAGTGCAGGCTCACTTATGTAGTTTTTTTTAATCATTTGATTTGTTCTTTTTTAATGTCAACATATTATTTAAATTATTCAAATAGAACTCAAACATGTTCCGTTGTGATGTCACCAGTGTAGTAACTAAAACTAACTAAAACTAACTAATTACTTACTCAGTTACAAATTATAAAAGTAACTAGTTACTTCAGAAAGTAACTATTGCGTTACTTTCAAGTAAATTTGTTACATAAACAACATACACACATCTAAACTATTTTAATGTTGCTGTGGGACAAAGTGAGACTATAGCCTCCAATAAAATGCCATGTATGTAGATATTATAATTACTATGTTTATATAGTGGATCATACAAATACAAACACAATAGATGTTTTGGAACTTTTGATATGTATTGCCCCTCAACAGGCCACAACTGGGCAACATTAAAGTATGCTTGTTAAGCACTATACCAAAAATAAATAACAAATATACTGATTGATTGAACATTTTAAGTAACAGATTGCAGAATGGGTACAGTACAGTACAGCTCAATACACACAATTGTTAAGGGGATGCAGACCAGAGAGACTTTTGTCTTGTTTACATCAGGGTCCCCCATTTTCAATTCATGACATTTATGACATACACAACATACAGATAAGAATCTAATCTAATCATCTAAACTAATCTAATCATGACATTTAAGACATGCATGACATACAGATATATATCTCTGAGCACCTGAAGACTGTGCTATTAAACCAGGAAGTGCAGCACTGTTGATAAGGCTGTAGCCTCCACTACTGTAGTGCCCTGCGCTGCAAAACAACTAACACAAGAGTGAACAAAAAACGCTCATGGACTGTCTGTCGTCGACTGCTCGCTTGTGTTGTTCGTTGAATTAGTTTTGGATTATTTGGGCTTGCCAAACAAACTATCAAAGCGTACACGGAACCGTGGTCTGTCGTCGACTCAGTCAACGACAGACCGCGGTTCCGTGTACGTCGCTGTGTCAGACTCTGGATTCTTTCGAACACCCGCCCACCTCTACCTCTGATTGGCTTATCATGACATGTTACACAACCTCAGCCAATCGCGCACTGCCCACTAACCAAGGAAAAAAAGTATTGCTTCTCGGCGCAGAGATCTGTCTGATGAAAAAAACAGCTTCAATCATAGTAACGTGCCGCATTTTTTGGCAGTAGAGAGAGAGACTCAGGGTGATGTAGTAGAGAGAGAGACTCAGGGTGATGTAGTAGAGAGAGAGAGAGACTCAGGGTGATGTAGTAGAGAGAGAGAGAGACTCAGGGTGATGTAGTAGAGAGAGAGACTCAGGGTGATGTAGTAGAGAGAGAGAGACTCAGGGTGATGTAGTAGAGAGAGAGAGAGACTCAGGGTGATGTAGTAGAGAGAGAGAGACTCAGGGTGATGTAGTAGAGAGAGATACTCAGGGTGATGTAGTAGAGAGAGAGAGACTCAGGGTGATGTAGTAGAGAGAGATACTCAGGGTGATGTAGTAGAGAGAGAGACTCAGGGTGATGTAGTAGAGAGAGAGACTCAGGGTGATGTAGTAGAGAGAGAGACTCAGGGTGATGTAGTAGAGAGAGAGAGAGAGACTCAGGGTGATGTAGTAGAGAGAGAGACTCAGGGTGATGTAGTAGAGAGAGAGACTCAGGGTGATGTAGTAGAGAGAGAGACTCAGGGTGATGTAGTAGAGAGAGAGACTCAGGGTGATGTAGTAGAGAGAGAGAGAGACTCAGGGTGATGTAGTAGAGAGAGAGAGACTCAGGGTGATGTAGTAGAGAGAGAGACTCAGGGTGATGTAGTAGAGAGAGAGAGACTCAGGGTGATGTAGTAGAGAGAGAGACTCAGGGTGATGTAGTAGAGAGAGAGAGAGACTCAGGGTGATGTAGTAGAGAGAGTGACTCAGGGTGATGTAGTAGAGAGAGAGACTCAGGGTGATGTAGTAGAGAGAGAGACTCAGGGTGATGTAGTAGAGAGAGAGACTCAGGGTGATGTAGTAGAGAGAGAGAGACTCAGGGTGATGTAGTAGAGAGAGAGACTCAGGGTGATGTAGTAGAGAGAGAGACTCAGGGTGATGTAGTAGAGAGAGAGACTCAGGGTGGTGTAGTAGAGAGAGAGAGACTCAGGGTGATGTAGTAGAGAGAGAGAGAGACTCAGGGTGATGTAGTAGAGAGAGAGACTCAGGGTGATGTAGTAGAGAGAGAGAGAGACTCAGGGTGATGTAGTAGAGAGATAGACTCAGGGTGATGTAGTAGAGAGAGAGAGACTCAGGGTGATGTAGTAGAGAAAGAGATTCAGGGTGATGTAGTAGAGAGAGATTCAGGGTGATGCAGTAGAGAGAGAGAGAGACTCAGGGTGATGTAGTAGAGAGAGAGAGAGAGAGAGAGAGACTCAGGGTGATGTAGTAGAGAGAGAGACTCAGGGTGATGTAGTAGAGAGAGAGAGAGAGAGATACTCAGGGTGATGTAGTAGAGAGAGAGACTCAGGGTGATGTAGTAGAGAGAGAGAGACTCAGGGTGATGTAGTAGAGAGAGAGAGACTCAGGGTGATGTAGTAGAGAGAGAGACTCAGGGTGATGTAGTAGAGAGAGAGAGACTCAGGGTGATGTAGTAGAGAGAGATAGACTCAGGGTGATGTAGTAGAGAGAGAGACTCAGGGTGATGTAGTAGAGAGAGAGAGACTCAGGGTGATGTAGTAGAGAGAGAGACTCAGGGTGATGTAGTAGAGAGAGAGACTCAGGGTGATGTAGTAGAGAGAGAGATAGACTCAGGGTGATGTAGTAGAGAGAGAGACTCAGGGTGATGTAGTAGAGAGAGAGAGACTCAGGGTGATGTAGTAGAGAGAGAGACTCAGGGTGATGTAGTAGAGAGAGAGACTCAGGGTGATGTAGTAGAGAGAGAGAGAGTCAGGGTGATGTAGTAGAGAGAGAGAGAGACTCAGGGTGATGTAGTAGAGAGAGAGAGACTCAGGGTGATGTAGTAGAGAGAGAGATAGACTCAGGGTGATGTAGTAGAGAGAGAGACTCAGGGTGATGTAGTAGAGAGAGAGAGACTCAGGGTGATGTAGTAGAGAGAGAGACTCAGGGTGATGTAGTAGAGAGAGAGACTCAGGGTGATGTAGTAGAGAGAGAGACTCAGGGTGATGTAGTAGAGAGAGAGAGAGTCAGGGTGATGTAGTAGAGAGAGAGAGAGACTCAGGGTGATGTAGTAGAGAGAGAGAGAGACTCAGGGTGATGTAGTAGAGAGAGAGATAGACTCAGGGTGATGTAGTAGAGAGAGAGACTCAGGGTGATGTAGTAGAGAGAGAGAGAGACTCAGGGTGATGTAGTAGAGAGAGAGATAGACTCAGGGTGATGTAGTAGAGAGAGAGACTCAGGGTGATGTAGTAGAGAGAGAGACTCAGGGTGATGTAGTAGAGAGAGAGACTCAGGGTGATGTAGTAGAGAGAGAGACTCAGGGTGATGTAGTAGAGAGAGAGAAACTCAGGGTGATGTAGTAGAGAGAGAGAGAGAGACTCAGGGTGATGTAGTAGAGAGAGAGACTCAGGGTGATGTAGTAGAGAGAGAGAGAGAGACTCAGGGTGATGTAGTAGAGAGAGAGACTCAGGGTGATGTAGTAGAGAGAGAGAGAGACTCAGGGTGATGTAGTAGAGAGAGATACTCAGGGTGATGTAGTAGAGAGAGAGACTCAGGGTGATGTAGTAGAGAGAGAGACTCAGGGTGATGTAGTAGAGAGAGAGACTCAGGGTGATGTAGTAGAGAGAGAGACTCAGGGTGATGTAGTAGAGAGAGAGACTCAGGGTGATGTAGTAGAGAGAGAGACTCAGGGTGATGTAGTAGAGAGAGAGACTCAGGGTGATGTAGTAGAGAGAGAGACTCAGGGTGATGTAGTAGAGAGAGAGACTCAGGGTGATGTAGTAGAGAGAGAGACTCAGGGTGATGTAGTAGAGAGAGAGAGACTCAGGGTGATGTAGTAGAGAGAGAGACTCAGGGTGATGTAGTAGAGAGAGAGAGAGACTCAGGGTGATGTAGTAGAGAGAGAGAGACTCAGGGTGATGTAGTAGAGAGAGAGAGACTCAGGGTGATGTAGTAGAGAGAGAGACTCAGGGTGATGTAGTAGAGAGAGAGACTCAGGGTGATGTAGTAGAGAGAGAGACTCAGGGTGATGTAGTAGAGAGAGAGACTCAGGGTGATGTAGTAGAGAGAGAGAGACTCAGGGTGATGTAGTAGAGAGAGAGACTCAGGGTGATGTAGTAGAGAGAGAGAGAGACTCAGGGTGATGTAGTAGAGAGAGAGAGAGACTCAGGGTGATGTAGTAGAGAGAGAGACTCAGGGTGATGTAGTAGAGAGAGAGAGACTCAGGGTGATGTAGTAGAGAGAGAGAGAGACTCAGGGTGATGTAGTAGAGAGAGAGAGACTCAGGGTGATGTAGTAGAGAGAGATACTCAGGGTGATGTAGTAGAGAGAGAGAGACTCAGGGTGATGTAGTAGAGAGAGAGACTCAGGGTGATGTAGTAGAGAGAGAGAGACTCAGGGTGATGTAGTAGAGAGAGAGACTCAGGGTGATGTAGTAGAGAGAGAGAGACTCAGGGTGATGTAGTAGAGAGAGAGACTCAGGGTGATGTAGTAGAGAGAGAGAGAGAGACTCAGGGTGATGTAGTAGAGAGAGAGAGAGACTCAGGGTGATGTAGTAGAGAGAGAGACTCAGGGTGATGTAGTAGAGAGAGAGAGACTCAGGGTGATGTAGTAGAGAGAGAGACTCAGGGTGATGTAGTAGAGAGAGAGACTCAGGGTGATGTAGTAGAGAGAGAGAGAGAGACTCAGGGTGATGTAGTAGAGAGAGAGAGAGACTCAGGGTGATGTAGTAGAGAGAGAGACTCAGGGTGATGTAGTAGAGAGAGAGAGACTCAGGGTGATGTAGTAGAGAGAGAGACTCAGGGTGATGTAGTAGAGAGAGAGACTCAGGGTGATGTAGTAGAGAGAGAGACTCAGGGTGATGTAGTAGAGAGAGACTCAGGGTGATGTAGTAGAGAGAGAGAAACTCAGGGTGATGTAGTAGAGAGAGAGAGAGAGACTCAGGGTGATGTAGTAGAGAGAGAGACTCAGGGTGATGTAGTAGAGAGAGAGAGAGAGACTCAGGGTGATGTAGTAGAGAGAGAGACTCAGGGTGATGTAGTAGAGAGAGAGAGAGACTCAGGGTGATGTAGTAGAGAGAGATACTCAGGGTGATGTAGTAGAGAGAGAGACTCAGGGTGATGTAGTAGAGAGAGAGACTCAGGGTGATGTAGTAGAGAGAGAGACTCAGGGTGATGTAGTAGAGAGAGAGACTCAGGGTGATGTAGTAGAGAGAGAGACTCAGGGTGATGTAGTAGAGAGAGAGACTCAGGGTGATGTAGTAGAGAGAGAGACTCAGGGTGATGTAGTAGAGAGAGAGACTCAGGGTGATGTAGTAGAGAGAGAGACTCAGGGTGATGTAGTAGAGAGAGAGACTCAGGGTGATGTAGTAGAGAGAGAGAGACTCAGGGTGATGTAGTAGAGAGAGAGACTCAGGGTGATGTAGTAGAGAGAGAGAGAGACTCAGGGTGATGTAGTAGAGAGAGAGAGACTCAGGGTGATGTAGTAAAGAGAGAGAGACTCAGGGTGATGTAGTAGAGAGAGAGACTCAGGGTGATGTAGTAGAGAGAGAGACTCAGGGTGATGTAGTAGAGAGAGAGAGACTCAGGGTGATGTAGTAGAGAGAGAGAGACTCAGGGTGATGTAGTAGAGAGAGAGACTCAGGGTGATGTAGTAGAGAGAGAGAGAGACTCAGGGTGATGTAGTAGAGAGAGAGAGAGACTCAGGGTGATGTAGTAGAGAGAGAGACTCAGGGTGATGTAGTAGAGAGAGAGAGACTCAGGGTGATGTAGTAGAGAGAGAGAGAGACTCAGGGTGATGTAGTAGAGAGAGAGAGACTCAGGGTGATGTAGTAGAGAGAGATACTCAGGGTGATGTAGTAGAGAGAGAGAGACTCAGGGTGATGTAGTAGAGAGAGAGACTCAGGGTGATGTAGTAGAGAGAGAGAGACTCAGGGTGATGTAGTAGAGAGAGAGACTCAGGGTGATGTAGTAGAGAGAGAGAGACTCAGGGTGATGTAGTAGAGAGAGAGACTCAGGGTGATGTAGTAGAGAGAGAGAGAGACTCAGGGTGATGTAGTAGAGAGAGAGAGAGACTCAGGGTGATGTAGTAGAGAGAGAGACTCAGGGTGATGTAGTAGAGAGAGAGAGACTCAGGGTGATGTAGTAGAGAGAGAGAGAGAGACTCAGGGTGATGTAGTAGAGAGAGAGAGACTCAGGGTGATGTAGTAGAGAGAGATACTCAGGGTGATGTAGTAGAGAGAGAGAGACTCAGGGTGATGTAGTAGAGAGAGATACTCAGGGTGATGTAGTAGAGAGAGAGACTCAGGGTGATGTAGTAGAGAGAGAGACTCAGGGTGATGTAGTAGAGAGAGAGACTCAGGGTGATGTAGTAGAGAGAGAGAGAGAGACTCAGGGTGATGTAGTAGAGAGAGAGACTCAGGGTGATGTAGTAGAGAGAGAGACTCAGGGTGATGTAGTAGAGAGAGAGACTCAGGGTGATGTAGTAGAGAGAGAGACTCAGGGTGATGTAGTAGAGAGAGAGACTCAGGGTGATGTAGTAGAGAGAGAGACTCAGGGTGATGTAGTAGAGAGAGAGAGAGACTCAGGGTGATGTAGTAGAGAGAGAGACACTCAGGGTGATGTAGTAGAGAGAGAGACTCAGGGTGATGTAGTAGAGAGAGAGAGACTCAGGGTGATGTAGTAGAGAGAGAGAGAGACTCAGGGTGATGTAGTAGAGAGAGAGAGAGACTCAGGGTGATGTAGTAGAGAGAGTGACTCAGGGTGATGTAGTAGAGAGAGAGACTCAGGGTGATGTAGTAGAGAGAGAGACTCAGGGTGATGTAGTAGAGAGAGAGACTCAGGGTGATGTAGTAGAGAGAGAGAGACTCAGGGTGATGTAGTAGAGAGAGAGACTCAGGGTGATGTAGTAGAGAGAGAGACTCAGGGTGATGTAGTAGAGAGAGAGACTCAGGGTGGTGTAGTAGAGAGAGAGAGACTCAGGGTGATGTAGTAGAGAGATAGACTCAGGGTGATGTAGTAGAGAGAGAGAGACTCAGGGTGATGTAGTAGAGAAAGAGATTCAGGGTGATGTAGTAGAGAGAGATTCAGGGTGATGCAGTAGAGAGAGAGAGAGACTCAGGGTGATGTAGTAGAGAGAGAGAGAGAGAGACTCAGGGTGATGTAGTAGAGAGAGAGACTCAGGGTGATGTAGTAGAGAGAGAGAGAGAGAGAGACTCAGGGTGATGTAGTAGAGAGAGAGACTCAGGGTGATGTAGTAGAGAGAGAGAGACTCAGGGTGATGTAGTAGAGAGAGAGAGACTCAGGGTGATGTAGTAGAGAGAGAGACTCAGGGTGATGTAGTAGAGAGAGAGAGACTCAGGGTGATGTAGTAGAGAGAGAGACTCAGGGTGATGTAGTAGAGAGAGAGACTCAGGGTGATGTAGTAGAGAGAGAGATAGACTCAGGGTGATGTAGTAGAGAGAGAGACTCAGGGTGATTTAGTAGAGAGAGAGAGACTCAGGGTGATGTAGTAGAGAGAGAGACTCAGGGTGATGTAGTAGAGAGAGAGACTCAGGGTGATGTAGTAGAGAGAGAGAGAGTCAGGGTGATGTAGTAGAGAGAGAGAGAGACTCAGGGTGATGTAGTAGAGAGAGAGACTCAGGGTGATGTAGTAGAGAGAGAGATAGACTCAGGGTGATGTAGTAGAGAGAGAGACTCAGGGTGATGTAGTAGAGAGAGAGAGACTCAGGGTGATGTAGTAGAGAGAGAGACTCAGGGTGATGTAGTAGAGAGAGAGACTCAGGGTGATGTAGTAGAGAGAGAGAGAGTCAGGGTGATGTAGTAGAGAGAGAGACTCAGGGTGATGTAGTAGAGAGAGAGAGAGACTCAGGGTGATGTAGTAGAGAGAGAGACTCAGGGTGATGTAGTAGAGAGAGAGACTCAGGGTGATGTAGTAGAGAGAGAGACTCAGGGTGATGTAGTAGAGAGAGAGACTCAGGGTGATGTAGTAGAGAGAGAGACTCAGGGTGATGTAGTAGAGAGAGAGAGACTCAGGGTGATGTAGTAGAGAGAGAGACTCAGGGTGATGTAGTAGAGAGAGAGAGAGAGACTCAGGGTGATGTAGTAGAGAGAGAGACTCAGGGTGATGTAGTAGAGAGAGAGAGAGAGACTCAGGGTGATGTAGTAGAGAGAGAGACTCAGGGTGATGTAGTAGAGAGATAGAGAGACTCAGGGTGATGTAGTAGAGAGAGATACTCAGGGTGATGTAGTAGAGAGAGAGACTCAGGGTGATGTAGTAGAGAGAGAGACTCAGGGTGATGTAGTAGAGAGAGAGACTCAGGGTGATGTAGTAGAGAGAGAGACTCAGGGTGATGTAGTAGAGAGAGAGACTCAGGGTGATGTAGTAGAGAGAGAGACTCAGGGTGATGTAGTAGAGAGAGAGAGAGAGAGAGACTCAGGGTGATGTAGTAGAGAGAGAGAGAGACTCAGGGTGATGTAGTAGAGAGAGAGAGACTCAGGGTGATGTAGTAGAGAGTGAGACTCAGGGTGATGTAGTAGAGAGAGAGAGACTCAGGGTGATGTAGTAGAGAGAGAGACTCAGGGTGATGTAGTAGAGAGAGAGACTCAGGGTGATGTAGTAGAGAGAGAGAGAGACTCAGGGTGATGTAGTAGAGAGAGAGACTCAGGGTGATGTAGTAGAGAGAGAGACTCAGGGTGATGTAGTAGAGAGAGAGAGACTCAGGGTGATGTAGTAGAGAGAGAGAGACTCAGGGTGATGTAGTAGAGAGAGAGACTCAGGGTGATGTAGTAGAGAGAGAGACTCAGGGTGATGTAGTAGAGAGAGAGAGACTCAGGGTGATGTAGTAGAGAGAGAGAGACTCAGGGTGATGTAGTAGAGAGAGAGACTCAGGGTGATGTAGTAGAGAGAGAGAGAGAGACTCAGGGTGATGTAGTAGAGAGAGAGACTCAGGGTGATGTAGTAGAGAGAGAGAGACTCAGGGTGATGTAGTAGAGAGAGAGACTCAGGGTGATGTAGTAGAGAGAGAGACTCAGGGTGATGTAGTAGAGAGAGAGAGACTCAGGGTGATGTAGTAGAGAGAGACACTCAGGGTGATGTAGTAGAGAGAGAGAGAGAGACTCAGGGTGATGTAGTAGAGAGAGAGACTCAGGGTGATGTAGTAGAGAGAGAGACTCAGGGTGATGTAGTAGAGAGAGAGAGAGAGACTCAGGGTGATGTAGTAGAGAGAGAGACTCAGGGTGATGTAGTAGAGAGAGAGACTCAGGGTGATGTAGTAGAGAGAGAGAGACTCAGGGTGATGTAGTAGAGAGAGAGACTCAGGGTGATGTAGTAGAGAGAGAGACTCAGGGTGATGTAGTAGAGAGAGAGAGAGAGAGAGACTCAGGGTGATGTAGTAGAGAGAGAGAGACTCAGGGTGATGTAGTAGAGAGAGAGACTCAGGGTGATGTAGTAGAGAGAGAGAGACTCAGGGTGATGTAGTAGAGAGAGAGACTCACGGTGATGTAGTAGAGAGAGAGACTCAGGGTGATGTAGTAGAGAGAGAGAGAGACTCAGGGTGATGTAGTAGAGAGAGAGAGAGACTCAGGGTGATGTAGTAGAGAGAGAGACTCAGGGTGATGTAGTAGAGAGAGAGAGAGACTCAGGGTGATGTAGTAGAGAGAGAGACTCAGGGTGATGTAGTAGAGAGAGAGACTCAGGGTGATGTAGTAGAGAGAGAGATACTCAGGGTGATGTAGTAGAGAGAGAGAGAGACTCAGGGTGATGTAGTAGAGAGAGAGAGAGAGACTCAGGGTGATGTAGTAGAGAGAGACTCAGGGTGATGTAGTAGAGAGAGAGAGAGACTCAGGGTGATGTAGTAGAGAGAGAGACTCAGGGTGATGTAGTAGAGAGAGAGACTCAGGGTGATGTAGTAGAGAGAGAGATACTCAGGGTGATGTAGTAGAGAGAGAGAGAGACTCAGGGTGATGTAGTAGAGAGAGAGACTCAGGGTGATGTAGTAGAGAGAGAGACTCAGGGTGATGTAGTAGAGAGAGAGAGAGACTCAGGGTGATGTAGTAGAGAGAGAGAGAGAGACTCAGGGTGATGTAGTAGAGAGAGAGACTCAGGGTGATGTAGTAGAGAGAGAGATAGACTCAGGGTGATGTAGTAGAGAGAGAGAGAGACTCAGGGTGATGTAGTAGAGAGAGATACTCAGGGTGATGTAGTAGAGAGAGAGAGAGACTCAGGGTGATGTAGTAGAGAGAGAGACTCAGGGTGATGTAGTAGAGAGAGAGACGCAGGGTGATGTAGTAGAGAGAGAGACTCAGGGTGATGTATTAGAGAGAGAGAGAGACTCAGGGTGATGTAGTAGAGAGAGAGACTCAGGGTGATGTAGTAGAGAGAGAGACTCAGGGTGATGTAGTAGAGAGAGAGACTCAGGGTGATGTAGTAGAGAGAGAGAGACTCAGGGTGATGTAGTAGAGAGAGAGACTCAGGGTGATGTAGTAGAGAGAGAGACTCAGGGTGATGTAGTAGAGAGAGAGACTCAGGGTGATGTAGTAGAGAGAGAGACTCATGGTGATGTAGTAGAGAGAGAGAGACTCAGGGTGATGTAGTAGAGAGAGAGACTCAGGGTGATGTAGTAGAGAGAGAGAGAGACTCAGGGTGATGTAGTAGAGAGAGAGACTCAGGGTGATGTAGTAGAGAGAGATACTCAGGGTGATGTAGTAGAGAGAGAGACTCAGGGTGATGTAGTAGAGAGAGAGACTCAGGGTGATGTAGTAGAGAGAGAGACTCAGGGTGATGTAGTAGAGAGAGAGAGAGAGACTCAGGGTGATGTAGTAGAGAGAGAGACTCAGGGTGATGTAGTAGAGAGAGAGACTCAGGGTGATGTAGTAGAGAGAGAGACTCAGGGTGATGTAGTAGAGAGAGAGACTCAGGGTGATGTAGTAGAGAGAGAGACTCAGGGTGATGTAGTAGAGAGAGAGACTCAGGGTGATGTAGTAGAGAGAGAGAGACTCAGGGTGATGTAGTAGAGAGAGAGACTCAGGGTGATGTAGTAGAGAGAGAGACTTAGGGTGATGTAGTAGAGAGAGAGACTCAGGGTGATGTAGTAGAGAGAGAGACTCAGGGTGATGTAGTAGAGAGAGAGACTCAGGGTGATGTAGTAGAGAGAGAGACTCAGGGTGATGTAGTAGAGAGTGAGACTCAGGGTGATGTATTAGAGAGAGAGAGAGACTCAGGGTGATGTAGTAGAGAGAGAGACTCAGGGTGATGTAGTAGAGAGAGAGACTCAGGGTGATGTAGTAGAGAGAGAGACTCAGGGTGATGTAGTAGAGAGAGAGAGACTCAGGGTGATGTAGTAGAGAGAGAGACTCAGGGTGATGTAGTAGAGAGAGAGACTCAGGGTGATGTAGTAGAGAGAGAGACTCAGGGTGATGTAGTAGAGAGAGAGACTCATGGTGATGTAGTAGAGAGAGAGAGACTCAGGGTGATGTAGTAGAGAGAGAGACTCAGGGTGATGTAGTAGAGAGAGAGAGAGACTCAGGGTGATGTAGTAGAGAGAGAGAGACTCAGGGTGATGTAGTAGAGAGAGATACTCAGGGTGATGTAGTAGAGAGAGAGACTCAGGGTGATGTAGTAGAGAGAGAGACTCAGGGTGATGTAGTAGAGAGAGAGACTCAGGGTGATGTAGTAGAGAGAGAGAGACTCAGGGTGATGTAGTAGAGAGAGAGACTCAGGGTGATGTAGTAGAGAGAGAGACTTAGGGTGATGTAGTAGAGAGAGAGACTCAGGGTGATGTAGTAGAGAGAGAGACTCAGGGTGATGTAGTAGAGAGAGAGACTCAGGGTGATGTAGTAGAGAGAGAGACTCAGGGTGATGTAGTAGAGAGAGAGACTCAGGGTGATGTAGTAGAGAGAGAGACTCAGGGTGATGTAGTAGAGAGAGAGACTCAGGGTGATGTAGTAGAGAGAGAGACTCAGGGTGATGTAGTAGAGAGAGAGAGACTCAGGGTGATGTAGTAGAGAGAGAGCGACTCAGGGTGATGTAGTAGAGAGAGAGAGACTCAGGGTGATGTAGTAGAGAGAGAGAGAGACTCAGGGTGATGTAGTAGAGAGAGAGAGACTCAGGGTGATGTAGTAGAGAGAGAGACTCAGGGTGATGTAGTAGAGAGAGAGACTCAGGGTGATGTAGTAGAGAGAGAGACTCAGGGTGATGTAGTAGAGAGAGAGACTCAGGGTGATGTAGTAGAGAGAGAGACTCAGGGTGATGTAGTAGAGAGAGAGACTCAGGGTGATGTAGTAGAGAGAGAGAGACTCAGGGTGATGTAGTAGAGAGTGAGACTCAGGGTGATGTAGTAGAGAGAGAGAGACTCAGGGTGGTACCACACAGAGAGAGGACACACACACACACACACACACACACACAGTGACCCACAATGCAACACCTCAAGATGAACAAAATTAAATCGAAATTGCAGCCATGGCTGTCTGTGTGGCCCAAGTTTAACATAACACACTTTGTTACAGTTGTGACTTGTTAACACTGTTACACTTGTAGAACAAACTCATACTACAAACTCATACTTGTCAAACCATGAACACCGTATGGGCGCACCCGCCGCAGACAGACTGATATAAAAGGCCTCCCCCCCAGTGACTGGGATATGGCTCCATATGGCTACAGGGCCTGTTGCACTAACTTACTCCCGGTGTCCACTGACTGTGAGGAGGAGCTGCTGCCTTGTGGTTCACAGTCTGTAAGTCGCTTTGGGTAAAAGCCTCGGCTGAATGACTAAATGTAAAATGTAGGAAATCATCGGTTTGTCAATGTTTATGTCCATGATAATAACGGCACAGACCGTGAGGACAGTATAGCCGAGTAAACACAGTAAACAAACACAGAGGAGCGTAAAGCTCTGCGGTGGCTGTGGGCGAGCAGCGTGCGCCATCCTCCTCTAAACCCTGTCCTTGTCCAAGTTGTCAGAGTGGATATTTGGTGCCTAACAGGCCTGAGGCGTTTGAATAAACACGCAGAGTCCTCGATGTGAAGCGTTCTCCTGCGTGTTGAACTGATCTTACACGAGTGCCACGCCTGTCTCCCGCCTCCAGATCACCAGAGCCTATAGCACGCCTGTCTCCCGCCTCCAGATCACCAGAGCCAATAGCACGCCTGTGTCCCGCCTCCAGATCACCAGAGCCAATAGCACGCCTGTCTCCCGCCTCCAGATCACCAGAGCCAATAGCACGCCTGTCTCTCGCCTCCAGATCACCAGAGCCAATAGCAAAAAGGCCGTTTGTGTCAGTAACTTGAATACGTGTCTAACATTACGCTACAGTACGTGCACACTTAGTTATCAATTCTGATTGATTTATCAGATCTAATAATAATAATAATAATAATAATAATAACTTCATTTTATATAGCGCCTTTCAGAAGACCCAAGGTCGCTTTACATAGGGGGACATTTGTTTTCAAAAGTAGCAAACATAGTGGACAGACACAACATACAAAGTGAGAAATTAGGGGTAAAAGGCCGAGTTGAAGAGGTGGGTTTTGAGGAGTTTTTTTTAATGAGACCAGAGTTGGGGCGTTGCGGAGTTAGTCAAATATCTGATTTATTTTGTTTGGCTGTTCACATTCTTTTTTAAATGTGGCCCAATATCAGACTCCAGTGTGAATGAGGCATGCTCCCGAACTGACTGCGTAATTTTTGTGTTATGGAAAATCGCTATATAAATAAAATGGATTATTATTATTATTAATTAAGACGTGAAATAATTTGACAAGTATGAATCTTGAGTGACGTAAAAGTCGCATGAAAGTCACATGACAGATGTTCGGACTGAGGTCGCGTCGCGAAAGATCAGACCTGTGTCTGATTTAGGACGACATTATGAAAGTGGACCGAATCAGAATTGAAAAGATCCGATAACTGTGTAGCTGTTCACACTGTTGTGGAAAGACTCTGATCTGAGTCACATTAAGATCATCAGAAATCAGGGCGCTCTAGTAGCACACCGTGTAACGCGCTGTGTCGCGAAACGGCCGACCCGGGGTCCACTCCCGTACCCGGCGTTCTTTGCCGAACGTCTTCCATTTCCTCCTCTCCCTCTCTCTCTACCGGACTGCCCGCTATTACAAACCTATGAAAATCTACAAAAAATAAAAATATAAAAATCTGATTTGGGCCACTTTCGTCTGCAGTGTGAACGTAGCCGCGGCGGATACAGCATGGACACGGATCAGAAGTCAGTAACTCCAGTTAGCAGCGTTATCAACTAATGCTAAACACCTAGCTTCTTACTCCCAGGTAGCGAAGTTAGCGTTGTGCGTTAGCAACGTAGGTAATGTTAGCGACTTACGTTTCTACACTAACGTTGCACATTGGTTTGTTGTTTCATTGGATGCAGAATTAGTCTACGTCTCAGTGTGCAGGAGGACTCGTCAACATTGTACTACAAGCAAACGGGACTCCCAGTGTCGTCATACAGTTGTACTGACTCTGACGGACCATTCTTTCCATGAGACATACTGGAGACGTCAACCCAACGCCAGTGCTTGTGGGACACCACTAGGGGGCAGAGTGGCCAGGTGTGACTGCCTGACTGAATTAATGGCTTTTCTGACTTGTCTGTTGTGAAATGAATACAAAAAAATACAGAAAAAGAACCCTAACTAACCTTACTGTCATCATGCACTTGTCCTAATAAACTAACCTACACTGTAGCACTCAACACTCTGATGAACATTGTTACTCAGCCCTTCCTGATGACTTGTCGCACAGAACTTGTAAGTCGCTTTGGATAACGCACAGAACTTGTAAGTCGCTTTGGATAAAAGCGTTCAGCTAAATGCAGGGGCGGATTTAGGATTGTAGAAGATCCAGATAGTTTTTTTTTTACTTCGACACCACAACCTTTAACTTATACCACCACCTTAAAGCGGACAAAGGGCACTAGAGAACACTTAAATTCACACCCTTTAATTAATGAAGCAAACTATAATAATTTATAATAATAATAATAATAATAATAATTATTATTATTATTATTATTATTATTATTATTATTATTATTATTATTATTATTATTATTATTATTATTATTATTATTATTATTATTATTATTATTATTATTATTATTATTATTATTATTATTATTATTATTATTATTATTATTATTATTATTATTATTATTATTATTATTATTATTATTATTATTATTATTATTATTATTATTATTATTATTATTATTATTATTATTATTATTATTATTATTATTATTATTATTATTATTATTATAATAATAATAATAATAATAATAATAATAATAATAATAATAATAATAATAATAATAATAATAATAATAATAATAATAATAATAATAATAATAATAATAATAATAATAATAATAATAATAATAATAATAATAATAATAATAATAATAATAATAATAATAATAATAATAATAATAATAATAATAATAATAATAATAATAATAATAATAATAATAATAATAATAATAATACACTGTGTTTGTATAGCACCTTTCATAAAAGAATTGCAGCTCAAAGTGCTTCACAGCAGTACAAAAAGACAGGCATAAAATTAGCACAACATTGGCAGATCAAGAGCAATGCATAAAGTGCAGACATAAAGCATAAAATAGATAGCAGTAAAATAGACAAAGTCAAGGTAAGACATAGAACATTAAATCACATCGTTTTTCATATTAGGATCTAAGATCTAGGGTTAACTCGCCGAACGTTGAGTGCCAGGACCCCCAAAAACCAGAGTATAGTCTGGTTTTCATCGTTGTTTCTTTTATTCGATATTTCCATTCATAAAGACATGCCGGCAGCCTGTGTTATCACTGGGGATGGGTCTGAGATCTCAAAAGTCCAATGCCTAACACCTTGCGGCCGCTATTGCACTCCATTTGAAACGATGTGGCTTGTTGTCTGTCATTTTGGAAATGACACCAGACCACCCTGAAACTACACTCATATTCACGACGGTATAAAACGGAAATGTATGGATGGAAAAAAGATCTGTTTTTTGCATCTTGATTCAGAAGAAACTCAATGACAATCGACTATATTATTAGATCCATAGCTATAATATATAATATAGCTTTAGGCCTGCAAACACAGCCACGTATTCCCATGTTAAAAGGCGCTGGCCTTTCAACAGTAACAGTAAACAGCGCCATCTGGCGCTGAAAGTGTTAATATGCATCTTTGTTTACGGTTTGATTATCACTGATACAAAGTAAAATAGTGCAGTGCAATAAAATTGTTAGTAAAATAGAATAAAATAATGCAATAGTGCATTGCAATAAATTAGTTATCATCGTATTTTTTCGGGAGGCCGGTAAGGAGTGCATTACAGTAGTCGAGTCGGCTTGAGATAAAGGCATGGATCTGGTTTTCAGCGTCCTTTTGATTTATAAATGGCCGTACTTTAGCTATGTTTCTAAGGTGGAAGAATTGTTTTTGTCAACTTGTTGATTGTGATTTAAAGCTTAGGTCTGAGTCTACCATAACACCAAGACTTAACTCACTCAAATACAGTTAGCAGCTGGATAGACCACAGATGGAAATTAGCTTCTGCTAAATCTGGTGCAAACATATTTTCATGTAACAATGATTAATTGTCAAATTTTTTTCTTTTTTCTATTTTTTTAAATAGATTCAGGGCTTTTCAGAAAACATTCAGGGCTTGAGCCCAAGTAGCCACCCCTAGCCCCGCCCCTGGCTAAATGACCAAATGTAAATGTAAATGTAAATTATTATTATATTTCGAAAGCATTTTCTTTTCATTAAGTCTCTCGTTTCTGTCACTTTTGACAGAAGCACACCTTCTGTTTTCTGCCTTGGAGCGCTTTTGAGTTGGGCTGCATTTAAAGAGGCACACAAGAAAACATTGCTGATTTATTTGGCACATAATCTCACGCACATTCAAAAAAACTGTTTTGCACACATTGGTTTAGTTTGACGGTTCCTGAGAGTAATTGCGTTTGAATATGGCCCCCGGTGATTGGATCCTTGTGTTGTGTTAATTACAGCCCCATGAAATAATAGCAATACCTTGTCTTACACTAGGGACTGTTATCTTATCATTGCATTGAGCTGTAATTAACACAACATTAATTAAAATGATATGAATTAACAGTAAAACTGTTTCAACCAATTTTATAATAAACAACCTCAACTCAATTAAACCGCTTTAATTGAAGAGGTGAAGAAAGCTTTCTTTCCCTCCTGTAGTCCCACTCCCCCACTGTCTCTTGTTCATGAGAGAAGTGAGCTCTACTCACTTGTATTGATTTTATTCTATTGTATTGATTGTATTGTATTGATTTGATTGTATTGTATTGATTTGTGTGGACCCCAGTAATAGTATCCTATGCCTGTGGCAATGGCTAATGGGGATCAGAATAAACTAAACTAAACTAAACTCCTGCCAGGACTTTAAACCCGGGCTGGAATGGTGTCAGGGTCGTTCATGTGTAGGTGCTCATTAATGAGCCTGGAGTGATCTTTGATTTTATTGTCCATAGTGGAGAAAGCTGCCTCGCAGCATATTGATTAAAATGTCTATACTTTTCTCTTTTCTCAGAGCACGGCATGTGGAATTACTTCCCTCTGACTGTTTCTCAGACGGTTGTCTGTCTCGTCTCTCGCCCTCGACTGCCTGTGTCTCTCACTCACATACTGACTGGAGTCACAGCGCTGGTGGGAAGGCACAGATCTGATTGGCTGAGTAGCGTCACCTGACAGCGTACCGTAAAGACTGGAGAAGCTGCGCCGCTTAAAATAGAAACGCTCAGTCAAAATGTATTAATTATTATGTTCCTATTAGGGCTGTCAGTTTATCATGTTAATTAGATTAATTAATTACACAGCAAATTATCGCATTATGAAAATTAACAAAAAATTCATTAAAAAAAAGTATAATTTTTTTTTAAGAACGTAGAATACACATTTACAGACTTTTTTTTTAATATGGTCCATTTGCATGTTCTTGGTATCTAATTCTAGGGACATCTATGGATAACCAGGGAATGTATTCCCAGCGTCAGAAATACTGTGTCTGTTGTGAAGGGCCAGATTAAACCGAATATATATATATTTATTTATATATATTTAATTGTATTTGTATATTCTCTAATATTCCCTGATATCCCTTGTATATTCCTTGTACAATATGCATTGAATATCCATTCTAGCCTACTGAACATCCCATAATAGTCTCCATTCTACTATTGGTCGAGACCTTGGTGCCAGGCTGCCATACCCCTCAGACCCAGTTCAAACGTACCGCTCCACATGTACGAACAAGTCCTAGTTCCGCGTAGGAATCTGGCTACCGCACCACTAATGGGACTATTTGTTCATAGTGCGTATATATACTGCGCTACTAAAGTAGGACTTTCCTTTCAGTCCAGTTTCTTACCCTCCAATAGAGTCACAGACGTAAAGCCTCCCCGCGACGCCACGTGTGGGAGTAAGGCCAAGTTCGCCTACCATCGGTATTGAGACATCGTGTATATTAATATTTGAATAGTCATATTTGGCACTATATCGTCGAGTTGGACGTAGTCTATTAAGCTAATAATAGTCTGTTAATATATAGTGCTTCGTGCGGTGAGAATACTACCGTAGTCAGTACCCCATCGTTTCGGGCAGAGAACTGGCTGCTTACCCAGGGTGGTTGACCCCATGTGAAGCTGCACCCGAGGAGCCCCAGAGCCGACGAGCGAGTGGACCTGTATACCGGATTATTCTACCGACGACAGCCCGCCTTCCCAGGCACGGATTATGCTTTGTATACTTTGATTATTCCATGGATAAAGACCCCCGACACTGCCGTGTGTTGGAACCCCCCCCCCCTGGAGAGGACGCAAGGTGAGGAGACGCTCTGCAAGACGAGGTCGCTTCACGTCTCTCCCCCGTGGACCGGAGAGAGCCGGCCCACAAAGAGTCCACCTGCTTTCATCTGTGGTCCAAGGATCGCCGGCGCATTGAACGGCACTACAGTGGGTTCACCTGGGATACCCTTGGCCGGATGAGGCAGCCGGATTCTACCCCCCCCCCCTTCCTACTCCTGTCGGCTTACAAGCGACCGGATTAACCCCCCCTTAGTGTATCTAGTATATAATCATTAAAGTATCATTGCTGTTATTCCTTAACTATTCCAGGTCGTATATTTACCACCTGCGCCATCAGAGATTGGACATTCTCTATTGATATACCGACGAATACTCTTTGCCATAAAAGTGCATACTATTTCAATTCATAAATGTAATTAAGTGATTAAGTGCTTGCTCTACACACCATTGCTGTGTAGTAATAAACGCATACTTCGACTTCGTACATTTGTGTTGGATCCGTTTCATCTACGTGAGAGTGTTTATGATAATATATTTATGCCGTGTACTGGGTGGCCGAATATTAAGTACAAAGGTAGTGGTAGTAAGTATCATATCTAGTAATACAGTCAGGGAATTGTACCCCTCAGTTACAATTGGTCCTTCGAGCCGGAGGGTAATTAGTGTAATATTAATATAGTGTTATTAATATTGAAATGGCCTATGATGAACACTCCACGAAACGATCCTCCTAACCAACGCCCGCAGCGCGAACGACGGCTCCCTCAGTACTTAGAGGCTTACGCTGTCAGTCAACAACCTAGTCTTCTACTAACAGTAAACGCGGTAAAACTAGAAAGTAAAAGTATGTCTAACCCCAACGCCCAGACTACCCCGACCATAGAGGCCCCTACGGGCTCTAATGTAACTGACCAAGTTCACGGTGGGGACCAGTGGGAACCAGACATGACTTCACACCCCGCCAGTACTGAAGAAGTAGTCCCCGATGAGTCCCGGGAGGAATACAACGCTACCGAGAGAGAACTCGGCACGGAAGAAGACGGGGAGAGCACCGTGGAGATAGAGCTCCAAGGCTCCGCAAGGAGTACCCCGAGGGAAGGCTCCCCTATACAACCGCCTTCTCCCAGCGAGGCAGAGAGGACCCTACAGCAGGCCTTCCTCATCAGCCTGAACGCCGCTGCTGAACGCGACCGACTGCAGATCCAGCAGCGAAGCGAACACGAGCAGATACGTCTAGAAATAAGACGCATTCAGATGGAAGAGAATGTGGCCCGAGAACGAGCCGGTGCTCAACGGGACGCAGCGCGCGACAGACAGCAGTCGCAACTAATAGAACAGCTGATCAGACGGACAACACCCTCTCCCTCCGCCAGAGGCTCCAGGAACTCGTCTAGACACACCTCCAGGGCGGCATCCCCTAGCCGAGTAAACAACCCTGAACTTGACCAACAGACGAGGTCTATACCCCCCACAGACCACTTCCCCCCACCGGTCCAAGCGAGACCTAGCAACCGGGAAGGAGCAGCATATCCTGTGGAGAGGCTAAACCAGAGACTACAAGCACTGGATGACCTAACTGAAGACGAAGAGGAAGAGGAGGAGAACCACGCCCGAAGACAGCACAGTACTCTACCGGACCAGGAGGTCCGGTACAGCCCAGGCTATACTCCCGCGGAGCTGCGCTACAGACCCCCGACTCTATACACGGGTGAGCATGACGCACGACCCGCACCGAGGAACAGCACCTGGACAAGCGGGCCATGGTACACTGCCGGTACCAGCCCATACCAAGGAGCGGGAGGAGACTCGCCTAGGAGGCCTCTCCCCCAACGCTCGCCGATGTATCCACAGTCAGCATCATACATTGGCACGCCTATGGTACCCGACTTCACCCAAGAGAACCGGGCCCAGTATACAGAACTCCGCATGTGTCTGGAGACCATGTTGGTGGATGTATTGGATGAACGCCACAAATACGCCATCCTACTGAAGCACTTAAAGGTACCCCGCGCACATAATATAGCGCTCGCCTACGCGACTTCCACCACCCCATACACAGCAGCGCTGGTAGCATTGGACCAGAGGTATGGGCGCATATGGGATTACGTGATCCAGGAGATCCGACACATCGACCGCTTACCCCCAGCAATAGACAATCGAGCACTGGACGACCTGTCCATCAGAGTGCAGTCCCTGGTAGGGATGTTGGGAGCGCAAAGAGAGAAGGGGAGGCATGAACTTTACGCCAACTCAAATGTGGAAAGGATTCTGGAGAAGCTGCCGCCCGCTCGTCAGGAGCGCTTTAGGCGGCAGAGGGACCACAGAGACCCGAATGGCCCCGAACCGAACCTCCTCGATCTAGCAGACTTCCTGGCGAGAGAAGTCAGCAGCCTACGGCTAGATACATTCGGACGGAGCACCTCTGGCTCCAGAGAAGGAACCAGACGACTAAATGATGGAAGAAGATCGGTGACCGTGATGCACCAATCGGAGTCAGTACCGAGCAGCAGGAGCCACAGTACCCCCTCCAGAACGGAGAAGTGGAAGATAGTGTGCCCCTACTGTGAGAAAGAACACTGGCTAGCGCAATGTGACTCCTTCCCCAAGCTGAACGCGGAGGAAGCAGGTCAATGGATAAAGTCCAACAAGCGCTGTTTTCGCTGTGCGCGCTCACACATGGCAGCCGAATGCCGCTTAAAGAAAAGGTGCACCAAGTGCGATGGAGCCCATCTGGACATACTTCACGACAGTAACAGACGGCGCCCTTCACCTGCACCATCCAGCCGCAAAGCGAGCGTCATGTACATCGATCCCGCCAGCAGCAGTGGAGCCCGAGTACTCCTAAAAGTAGTGCGTGTGACACTAAGCTACCAGAATAAAGTCCTGGACACTTACGCTGTCCTCGATGACGGGTCAGAGAAGACCCTGCTGCTCGCCTCCGCTGCGGCCCAGCTAGGGCTGCGGGGAAGCGAAACCCAAATGACAATTCGGACAATAAGACGAGATTTGAAGACGATAAAGGGCGAGAATGTCTCATTCTCTATCGCAGCAAGCGGCCAGCCCGAGCGACGGTACCAGATTGCAGACGCTTTCACCAGCCAAGAAATAGGACTGTCGCGGTACACATACCCCGTCGCCAAGCTGATGGAGAAATATGCACATCTGCGCAAGTTACCGATCCCGCTCATAGACAATGCTATGCCGACCCTGTTGATAGGCTCCGACCATGCAGACCTCATTGTCCCGATAGACCGGGTTCATACCGGACCCCGAGGCTGTCCTGCAGCAGTCGAGACCCGTTTGGGATGGACTCTCCAAGGCCCGCTCGCCAAATCTCTCAACCGAAGTACAGCCACTAGATGTCTCCACTCCCGAGTCACAGAGGGAGAAACCGCACTCCTGCAACACGTAGAGCGGCTATGGACCTTGGAACAAATGCCCTTTAAGAACGGAAAGAAAGACATTCGCTCTAAAGATGGAGCTCCACTCACTCCCAGGCGTTAATATGCGCCGAAGCTACTTCCCACCCACGGTGAGGCCAGAGACATGTAAAATGGACTTACACGTCTTCAGTGACGCCTCAGAGGTCGCATACGGATCAGTAGCCTACTTGCGGGCCCAAGACCAGGCGGGAGAGATCTACACAGCATTTGTCCTCGCCCGCTCGAGAATAGCCCCACGCAAGCAACAATCTATCCCACGTCTAGAGCTCTGCGCAGCCCTAGCCGGAGCGCACCTAGCCACGCTCATCCAACGTGAGCTCACCATACCGGTGTCTAGAACAATCCTGTGGTCAGATTCCACGACGGTACTCGCCTGGATCAAATCGGACTCATGCAAGTACAAAGTCTTCGTGGGAGTCAGAGTCACCGAGATTCAAGACTTAACCGAAGAGTTAACCGGAGAAACAGAGTGGCGCTACGTTGATACAAAACAGAACCCAGCTGACGTCATCACCCGGGGGATGCCCCTGGATGACCTCACCCGTCGCAATGTCTACAGTGACGGCCCCGCATTCCTAAGACTCCCGGAAGGACAGTGGCCCATGCCTATCCCGAGGGAAGCAAGTCCAGAGGAGGTGGAAAATAAGAAGTCTGTGTTCTGTGGATTGAGCACCGTAGCCTCCACCGACCCTAACATAGACGATTGCACGTCCATAGAGAGTGCACAACAAAGAACATTCCTGCGGTACCACCCGGAGTGCAAGCCCCTCGGATATGTCTCCAGTGATGTGGCGGATATCGACCCAGTTACCCCCAACACACTCCTGATGGGGCGGCTAGATCCTGCATTACCCCAGACAATGTACCGGCCTGAAGAAGCGAACGGCCGACGAATGTGGAGGTACAGCCAAGTATTAGCCGACAAGTTTTGGAACAGTTTCCTACTGCACTACCTACCGTCTCTACCGACCCGCCAGAAGTGGGTAAAGGAGAGAGACAATTTGACAGAAGGAACAGTCGTCATGATTATTGATCAATCACTGCCCAGAGCTATGTGGCCGGCCGGCCGCGTAAGCAAAGTGATCACCGGTGCCGACGGCAAGGTCCGAGCAGCTGAAGTGCTCGTCCAGGGTCGCACTTACACCCGTCCCGTGGCGAGGCTCATAGAACTGCCTCGACTCCCAGACACAATCGATGATGACCATGACCCTACAACCCTATGACTTTGTGAAGTTGACTGACCCCTACAGCAAACCCTTATGTGTAAATAGACAACGCGATTAATCTGTCTCTGTTTAACTGATTAGGTCTGGGACCAATCAGGGGGTGGCTGTTGTGAAGGGCCAGATTAAACCGAATATATATATTTATTTATATATATATATTTAATTGTATTTGTATATTCTCTAATATTCCCTGATATCCCTTTTATATTCCTTGTACAATATGCATTGAATATCCATTCTAGCCTACTGAACATCCCATAATAGTCTCCATTCTACTATTGGTCGAGACCTTGGTGCCAGGCTGCCATACCCCTCAGACCCAGTTCAAACGTACCGCTCCACATGTACGAACAAGTCCTAGTTCCGCGTAGGAATCTGGCTACCGCACCACTAATGGGACTATTTGTTCATAGTGCGTATATATACTGCGCTACTAAAGTAGGACTTTCCTTTCAGTCCAGTTTCTTACCCTCCAATAGAGTCACAGACGTAAAGCCTCCCCGCGACGCCACGTGTGGGAGTAAGGCCAAGTTCGCCTACCATCGGTATTGAGACATCGTGTATATTAATATTTGAATAGTCATATTTGGCACTATATCGTCGAGTTGGACGTAGTCTATTAAGCTAATAATAGTCTGTTAATATATAGTGCTTCGTGCGGTGAGAATACTACCGTAGTCAGTACCCCATCGTTTCGGGCAGAGAACTGGCTGCTTACCCAGGGTGGTTGACCCCATGTGAAGCTGCACCCGAGGAGCCCCAGAGCCGACGAGCGAGTGGACCTGTATACCGGATTATTCTACCGACGACAGCCCGCCTTCCCAGGCACGGATTATGCTTTGTATACTTTGATTATTCCATGGATAAAGACCCCCGACACTGCCGTGTGTTGGAACCCCCCCCCCTGGAGAGGACGCAAGGTGAGGAGACGCTCTGCAAGACGAGGTCGCTTCACGTCTCTCCCCCGTGGACCGGAGAGAGCCGGCCCACAAAGAGTCCACCTGCTTTCATCTGTGGTCCAAGGATCGCCGGCGCATTGAACGGCACTACAGTGGGTTCACCTGGGATACCCTTGGCCGGATGAGGCAGCCGGATTCTACCCCCCCCCCCTTCCTACTCCTGTCGGCTTACAAGCGACCGGATTAACCCCCCCTTAGTGTATCTAGTATATAATCATTAAAGTATCATTGCTGTTATTCCTTAACTATTCCAGGTCGTATATTTACCACCTGCGCCATCAGAGATTGGACATTCTCTATTGATATACCGACGAATACTCTTTGCCATAAAAGTGCATACTATTTCAATTCATAAATGTAATTAAGTGATTAAGTGCTTGCTCTACACACCATTGCTGTGTAGTAATAAACGCATACTTCGACTTCGTACATTTGTGTTGGATCCGTTTCATCTACGTGAGAGTGTTTATGATAATATATTTATGCCGTGTACTGGGTGGCCGAATATTAAGTACAAAGGTAGTGGTAGTAAGTATCATATCTAGTAATACAGTCAGGGAATTGTACCCCTCAGTTACAGTGTCTGTTACTAGGCTTGAGTAATGAACCAACATTTATGAGAATATCAATACATTTTTTTTTATCTTTGACTGTGAATAACACCATGCTAAAATTTACCAGATGTGAAAAATCTAAGCAAATGAATAAATGGAAGATGATTAAACAGAAGGTTTTGTAGATACAGTACTGAATTCTGCCATCCGGACACATGCCATTTGAAATATGATTATAGAATATAGAATATCAGGCCTAAAATGGTTATGCGATAAAAATGCGATTAATTTGATTAATTAATTACAAATCCTGTAATTTTAATAATTTTAATCTTCCTACAGTCTGAGTCTGATAATGTGGATTATGCTCCTATAGTCTGAGTCTGTTAATGTGGATTATGCTCCTATAGTCTGCGTCTGATAATGTGGATTATGCTCCTACATAATTAATTAATTGTTGTACAGCGACCTTGAGTGTCTTGAAAGGCGCCTTATAAATAAAATGCATTATTATTATTATTATTATTATTATTATTATTATTATTATTATTATTATTATTATTATTATTATTATTATTATTATTATTATTATTATTATTATTATTATTATTATTATAAAGACACTATGGTCAGGCACTCTACTACTGGCCCCTGAGCAGCTAACACTGTATGTATGCATCCCATTGTATGTGGGGTCCCACAAGGAAGCGTGCTAGGACCTCTCCTTTTTTTACTGTACATAAATGACATGTCAGCAGCATGCTCATGTAACTAGATACCCTGGTCTCCCTCTGCGAGTTTAGGTCTGTATTACATAACTTCCTACAGGAAGAGTGTCGCTGCTTTCTCTAGTCGGGTCCCAGCTGCAAAATTGCAGAGTTACTGTATTGCCCTGTATTTACTGTCGTACACTTTTACTGTTATGTAGACTGTTCTGTTTTGTGTTTTTATGTTTACGTGTGATGTATTGTGTATTGTGTACATGCACTTTTATTATGTTCTTGTGTGATGTACCGCACATTTTATTGCTGTCTGATGTTTTCGGGTGTTATTGCTGTCATCTTGGCCAGGTCTCCCTTGCAAAAGAGATCTTGTATCTCAATGGGACTTCCTGGTTAAATAAAGGTTAAATAAAAAAAAAAAAAATTGTTTTTATTTGCAGACGACTCAGCCCTGCTAGTCTCACACAAGGATCAGAACACACTAGAACAGATGCTAGGTGAATAACTTGCAGGGGTCAGCAAGTGGCTTTCGGACAACAGGCTTTCTCTTCACCTAGGTAAGATGTGATGCCCACTAGAAGTGGTATCATGTTAATATCTTTAGATTATGTGTCAAAACAGTGTGAACATATGGGTACAGGATTACCTCCATCAGAAACAAGTTAGAAGAGTCATTTATATGTAATGGGAGACATTAACATAATCTGGTCAATAGGTGGCGGTATAGGACTGGTGTTTAGTGACTTCGCCTTCCAGGGAGCCTGTACGTTAATGCCAAGCAAGCGTGCTTAGGAACGCACAAGGCAATCTCAGCCTCACAACCGGGAGGAGCCAGAGTCAATAACATCGTGTCTGCACCTTTCCTTTGTCAAATGAGTAACTACAACCTGTTTCATAGGTGGGTAATATACTACAAAACACACATAAAGGTTAACAAGGATACATGCAATGTCGAGGGTTCAAATGAAGTAACTATTGTCGATGTTTGAGTCAAGTTTAAGAAGTTTAAGACGACAGGTAACGTGGTTGAGAAGCAGACCGTCTATTGACGGCGCCACGTTTCGTTGGTACATTTAAATAGTGTTGGAACACAATTGTCCATTTAAGCACTAACGTGTCGAAGTTAAGTATCGCCAAGGGGATTATAAAGGTTTATGTTTTGAAATACATACTGTGTTGGGTTGAATTGCTGTGTAGTAAATGTGTATATTGTGTACAAGATGGTTAGAGGGAAAGTACTTTAGCTTACCCTACCAAGAAGGTAGCTAAGTACCGGGGCTGTACCACATGCTCTCTCTCTCTCTCTCTCTCTCTCTCTCTCTCTCTCTCTCTCTCTCTCTCTCTCTCTCTCTCTCTCTATTGCGCCCTCAGTTAAATGTAAATATAAATCTATTCCCTTGAGTTATACCTTGGTCACGGTTTAGCAAATTCCTAGTAGGGTTGAGAACGGCCCGATACAAATATATATATAAATGTACTTTCAGTGCACATTTGAGTTTCAATAGAACTTGAGACAGGAACACAACTATGGATAACACTGAGGTGTGGAGGTATTTCGGTATACTAGAGAATTGTGGATATGACTGATGATAAGTGACTGATGATAAAGGTAACACTTATTGGTGATTTAAGGAATTGTTTGACAGACAATGAGAATGACAGTGTTGGTTAAAAGACATACTATGGTCCCTTCCAACATGCCTAGACATGTCTAGACAGAGGTTAACAGGATAATGTTTCTCTTCTCACGTGCTTATATTTAAGACGCCAAATATGTATAAAGACATAAGTAATCACAATGTACAGTATATAATACTGGATAACTACATTTAAAAGGAAAATGCTATTGAAGTGAACCAGGGTATCCTAAAAGGGTAGAATGTGTGTTGCAATGATGAATATGCTTTTGAATTAATAACAAGTATGGGATTATAATTGAATGTATTGAAGTAATGTAACTAATTGAACTGGATGATGATACAATGATGATACAATGATTATACAATGATGATACAATACTTATACAATGATGATACAATGATGATACAATGATGATACAATGATGATGATTGATTGATTATTCTATTGAATGAATAAATGTTGTTGAAATATACAACCGGGAGGAGCCAGAGTCAATAACATCGTGTCTGCACCTTTCCTTTGTCAAATGAGTAACTACAACCTGTTTCATAGGTTAAACATATCTCTGCTATCAGGTGCCATATCCTGGTACCTGTAACAGTTTATTGGGGGCTCGTCCGGGATCAGCGCCACCTGCTGGATGGGAGCTGATCCAGAGATCTTGACACCTGGACCAACCGCGACCCGATGAACCAGGAACCAACGCCCGGTGTAAAGGTCGTCGAATGAGGGATTGATCTGCGCAGTACCGACAGCAGTGAAGTGCCTCATCTGATGCCAGATGACAACGAGACTACGTCCACTACTCTACCTGACGAGAAGGAAGGCCGGTGTCGTGTAGAGGAGATCCACCCACCACGGAAAGTCGTCACAGTGATCCTGAACTGAGAGCCAAGTGCGAGGAATTGGGAAGCAGCCATGGGGGACAGCGAGAGGAAAAGCTTGGTGTGGGACATCAAGAAGAGCCTGCTCACTCTACCTGCGGATGAACTGTTTCGCATTGCCGAGGCATTGGAACTGATACCAGGACTGGAGACGTCTGACCGAACCCACCTTACCGTAGACGACGTGGAGGGGTGCTTCAACTTTATCAACGACTACCTGTACAGTAAGGTTTTACTGGAGTTAGAGGATACAGGGTTGTCTTATTTATTACAGATAAAAGATGTAACTGATGGACTTATGCAGAGTGAGGTGGTGGGTCTAGAAGAGGGTAAAACCGAGGGCCTACGGTCCACCAGTCAAAGTGATGCAGTACCAGTCGACCCCGTTAGCGTCTTTTATGATGTAAGTGAAACCATTGAGGGTGTGCCCACTCCAAAAGTAAGCAACCAGGTTTTACAGTGCCTGCCCAGGGTACCACCACCCACAGCTCAGGCTGTGCCATTGAATAAGAGTGTAACAGACACCGAAAGTAAACAGGAAACCCCTGGTGTGTCGCCAGATAAACTAATATCTTTACGAGAACTGTCGTACCTTCACCGCAGGGAGTTTAAGCTCCAGGGAGGTCAGATAGGAGACCAGGGATCAGACATTAGTTACAACAGTGTCTGCAAACAGATCGACGAAGGTCTGAAGGAGCAATTCAGCGATGCAGAGGTTGTTAGAGCAGTCTTGAGAGTGATCAAAGCTGGCAGCTTTAAGGATATGTTAATGGTAAAAGACGATTTGACTATCGATGAGCTGAAGGGTTTTCTCCATTCTCACCTCGGTGAACAAAGTAATACAGAGTTGTTTCAAGAACTCATGTGTACAAAGCAAAAGGATAGTGAAACACCACAGCAGTTTTTGTATAGAGTCATAGGACTCAAGCAGAAGATTTTACTAGCATCAAAATATGCTGCTACTGACATTAAGTACAACGAACGAACCGTTCAGGATGTCTTTCTCCACACTGTATATCAAGGTTTAGGACACAAACATGATGACATTCGTAGGGAACTCAAACCCTTACTTGAAGACAGAGTACCTGATGAGGCCATTCTCAGACAGATGAAAAAGGTCATGAGCGATGAGAGTGAAAGACAGCGACGGTTAGGGCCTACCAATCGCAATAGACCCCCCCATGTACATAGTGCAGGTGCTGAGGTGAAGGGAGCACAGTGTCCCCCCCCCACTAGGGAAGAAAATACAGGAAAGAAACTTAAACTAGACCCGATCCAGCAGTTAACAGAGAAAGTAGAGAAACTTACCAATCTAGTGGATCTCCTGCAACAACCACCCCAGGTCAGAACAGGGAGGATAAATAGGCAGAGGGACAGGCCATATGGCTGTAGCAAATGTGTAGCACAGAATTTACCTAATTGCCCCCACTGTTTCCATTGTGGCGAAGAAGGCCATAGAGCGTTAGGCTGTCAAAAGAGACCACCGCGTCAGGGAAACTGAGGCCGGTCACTGCAAGAGGACAACCATTGACCGGTTCCCCTTTACTGTCCCAACCTGACAACCGTCGTACTAGTGAGCCTGAGAAGGAAAGAGTAAGAGAGGAGAAAACTGCACCTAGAACAGGAACCAAGACGGTAAACCAGATACAGAAGCACACAGACCCCCCTAATTTACCAAACACTAAGAGTGAATGCCTCGCCAAGCTCGTAGGGAGAAGAGCTCTCACCCATTGTAACCTAAACGGTTTAGCAGTCCAAGCCCTGCTTGATACAGGGGCCCAAGTAAGCATGATTGACAGAACTTGGAAGAATAGATACTTACCTGACATGCCAGTCAGACCCCTTAGCGAAATCATCGAAGAAGAAGAGGAGTTGAAAGTCTACGCGGTAAACGGTGAGGTCCTCCCATTTGATGGTTGGGTGGCCCTTACGGTGAACTTAAAGGGGAATGAAGATCCTAACCTGTCAATCACTGTGCCTTTCCTTGTAAGCAGCCTTGTCCTTGAGAGACCCCTACTGGGTTTTAATGTGCTGGAAGTGATGATACAAGAACAACCTGGAAGACTGATCCCAACTCTCACCAGCCTGCTCTGTAACGCCATGGTGATACCAGCCGAGAAGGCAGAACTCCTGGTGAGTTATATCCAGACTGACAGACCCCCTGTCCAGGTTGGTCGCCTACGAACAGGTAAACAAGCCACTGTCATCCCCGCCGGTCAAGTGGCCTGGGTCAAGTGCCAAATCCCCCCCCACGTGGACCTGTCTGACCCCACCTTCCTGTTCGAACCAGATGACAGCAGTTTAGCGCTGGCAGAACTGGATGTTGGAGAAGGCCTGCTGCAAGCGCAAAACCCCAGGAAGCCGTATGTCACCGTGCCTGTGGGAAACAACACAAGGCATAACGTCACTCTCTCCAGGAAGACAGCTCTGGGCAGCATCCATTGTGTTGGGAAAGTCATCACGACAGACTCCCCACGGCAAACCCCCATCCCAACCTACTCACCTGAAATCTCCCAGCCCACGGTACCCCCCAACCGTGCTGCTACAACGTCGGCTGTGCCCAGCTCCATCCTGTTCAAACCCCCCGTCGATCTCAGTCACCTCGACGACGAACAACAGACAATAGTCAACCGGATGCTTTGTGAAGAGGCTGGGTCCTTTGCACAAGACAGTGGTGACATTGGGTGCATCCCGAGCCTGCAGATGACAATCGCTCTCCATGATACTGTCCCGGTCCAGAAGACGTACTCATCAGTACCAAAGCCACTGTTTAAAGAAGTAAAAGAGTACATACAGGAACTGTTAATGAAAGGTTGGATAGTCAAGTCAAAGTCTCCATATTCTGCCCCAGTAGTCTGCGTCAGAAAGAAGGACGGCAGCCTACGGCTATGCATCGACTACCGCCTCCTGAACAAAAAGACTGTGCCCGATCGTCATCCACTACCTAGAATACAAGACCTGACTGACACGCTTGGAGGCTATACCTGGTTTAGTATCCTAGACCAAGGGAAAGCCTACCACCAGGGCTTCGTCGCCGAGGGTTCACGACCCTTCACCGCCTTCATCACTCCTTGGGGTCTTTACGAGTGGGTGCGCATCCCATTTGGACTCTCGAATGCCCCTGCAACGTTCCAACGGAGCATGGAGGAGATGCTAGGTCCCCTCAGGGACGAATGCTGTATCCCGTATCTTGACGACGTACTCTGTTACGCAAAGACATTTGAAGAACATGTAGAGACCCTCCGCAAGGTTCTCCAAGCCCTTCAACGTCACGGAGTGAAATTGAGACCTGAGAAGTGTGACCTCTTCAAGCAAGAAGTCAGATACGTGGGTCGCCTTGTGTCAGCAGAAGGGGTCAAGATAGACCCACGAGACATTGAAGCCGTGAAAGCCCTGTCAAGTAAGACACCCAGAACTGTCGGCGAAGTGAGGAAAATAACAGGATTCCTGGGATATTTCCGTTCATACATTCAGGATTTTTCCCGAATTGCCAGACCCATCTATGAGCTACTCCAAATCAAGCCAGGAAAGACCCCAGCCCCAGCGCGGAGTAAGAACATCAAACGCCCCCAGTTGCCCTCCAGAGAGCCCATAGAGTGGACCACGGAACAGCAGAGAGCACTTGAACAACTGATTGACCTTCTCACAAACCCCCCTGTCTTGGCATATCCTGATTTCAACCTACCCTTCAGGTTGCACACGGATGCCTCCGACCAAGGCCTGGGAGCTGTTCTGTATCAACATCAAGATGGAAAACTGAGAGTCATCGGGTACGGGTCAAGAACATTGTCACCAGCCGAACGAAATTACCATATGCACAGTGGGAAACTGGAGTTCCTTGCATTGAAATGGGCTGTGTGTGTGAAATTCCGTGACTACCTGTATTATGCCCCACACTTTACTATCTACACCGACAACAACCCGTTGACCTATGTAATGAGTACTGCCAAGCTCAATGCAGTCGGTCATCGGTGGGTTGGAGAACTGGCAGACTTCCGGTTTGACATCAAATACAGACCCGGAAAGTCCAACATAGATGCAGACACACTTTCCCGCCTTCCCCTGGATATGGAGAGATATGAAAGGACCTGCACAGAAGAGCTCTCTAATGAAGCAGTACGAGCAACGTGGGAAGGAAGCCAAGCAGCTGAAAGGAAAGACGTGGCATGGGTTGCGGCGCTCAACATCGCGTCCCCAGACTCAAACCAGCAGTCTCACCCACACCTACAAACAATCAGCCACGATGAACTGGTGAAGGCCCAAAAAGAGGACCAAGCCATCAACACGATCAGGGAGTTGAAAGAGTCGAACACGAAATTGTCAGACGACGTACGAAGAACCGTAAGCGCAGCAACCCGAAAGCTACTTCATGAATGGAGCAGATTACATATTGAAAATGATCTCCTTTACAGAAAGACCAATCAATACCAACAGTTGGTCCTCCCTGTAAAATATAGAACACTTGCCCTGAAACATCTACATAATGAGATGGGTCATGTTGGAACAGAAAGAGTGATCCACCTCGCAAGAGAAAGATTCTACTGGCCTTTCATGTCCAGAGAGATTGAAGAATATGTGACCCGAAGATGTCCTTGTATCAAGTCTAAGAAGCCGGTCACCCATGTCCGAGCTCCCATGGGCAGCATTACCTCCAACTTCCCATTAGAACTTGTGTGTATCGACTATCTACATCTGGAAACCAGTCGTGGAGGGTATGAATATATCCTAGTGGTGATCGACCATTTCACAAGGTTTGCCCAGGCATACCCCACCAAGAACAAGAGTGGGAAAACAGCTGCAGAGCGTATCTTTAATGACTTTATACCCAAATTCGGTTATCCCTCGAAATTACATCACGACCAGGGTCGAGAATTTGAGAATAAACTGTTCCAAGCACTGCAACGGCTGTCTGGGGTCGGCCACTCTAGAACATCACCCTACCATCCACAGAGCAACCCAGCGGAGCGGCTCAATCGGACCATACTACAGATGTTGAGGACATTGACTGAAAATGAGAAATTGCGGTGGAAGGACCACCTCCCGCATGTGTTACACGCGTACAACTGTACCAAACATGAATCAACGGGTTACTCACCTTTTTTCCTCCTCTACGGTCGTCATCCACACCTCCCCGTTGACCTGTTGTTTGGGTTAACGAAGAAAGAGGAACCGTACTCACCCAGAGGATACGCGGAGCAATGGGCTGAGAAGATGTCTGAAGCCTATCGGATTGCTTGCGAACATAGCAAAAAGTCCAGTGCAAGAGGAAAAGTAACTTATGACAAGAAAACAAAAGGAGTAGTGCTGCAGTCAGGAGACAGAGTTCTGGTGAGAAACCTCAATCAGCGTGGAGGACCAGGCAAGTTGAGATCGTACTGGGAGAAGGCGATCTACGTGGTCAAAAGCCAGCTCGCTGAGAGTCCAGTATACATTGTCTGCCTTGAACATGGAGACCAGAAAAAGACCAGAACACTACACCGAAATCTCTTACTGCTGGTAAATGATTTGCCCGTGGAAATGACTCCACCACCAGCCAGAACTGTCCCCGCGAAGAAAACGAATGACAGACCAAGACAAGGAAGAATGTCAGACACACAAAGACAAGTAGAGACAAGGGACAGCAATGACAGTGATTCGGATGATGACAGTGACAGAGGATACTGGCTAAGGATACCTGTTGAAAGGACAGAGGAAAGATCACTTGGACACCGTGAACGACGACCTGAAGTCATGCCAGGCCTGCGCCCTGAGAGTGAAGACGACAGGGGAGGAAACATGGATGGGAATTTGCCTGTCTTGGCCAGACCGGAGGGAGATGTTAGTGAATCAGGGGAAGAAGAAGAAAGGGAGACCCCCCGAGCTCACTCTCCAATACCCCAAGCTCACTCTCCAATACCCCAACCCCACTCCCAAGCTCACTCTCCAATACCCCAACCCCACTCCCAAGCTTACTCTCCAATACCCCAACCCCACTTCCAAGCTCACTCTCCAATAGCCCAACCCCAACCCCAAGCTCACTCCCCCGTAGCCCAGCTCAATCTCCGAACCCCTCCACTCTCGCCGGTAGAACAGGTCCAGTCAGAGGTTAGGAGGTCTGCCCGTGACAGAAGGCCTAAACAATGTCTCACGTATGATATGCTAGGTGAACCGTCAGTGCAGAACAAGGTGACCGTGAATTCAGTAGTACAGTGGCCACCGATGGTGCCCGCACCACACCACAGTCCACTACCACATCAATTGATACCCTTCGTAATGCCATGGTTGCATTCAATTTTTTACAGCCTTCCACAACATGGCCAGTATGCTTACCGTCCAGCCGTCACCCACGGTCCGCCCATGGGAAGTTTGTTAGGGGTTCACGCCTGAGGGTGATATTGGATGGGTGTATTTAGTGATTTTCGGAAATGTCAGGAGCCATTTTTTTAAGGTCAGGGAGTGTGTGATGCCCACTAGAAGTGGTATCATGTTAATATCTTTAGATTATGTGTCAAAACAGTGTGAACATATGGGTACAGGATTACCTCCATCAGAAACAAGTTAGAAGAGTCATTTATATGTAATGGGAGACATTAACATAATCTGGTCAATAGGTGGCGGTATAGGACTGGTGTTTAGTGACTTCGCCTTCCAGGGACCCGTTACTGTGTGCTTAGGAACGCACAAGGCAATCTCAGCCTCACAACCGGGAGGAGCCAGAGTCAATAACATCGTGTCTGCACCTTTCCTTTGTCAAATGAGTAACTACAACCTGTTTCATAGGTGGGTAATATACTACAAAACACACATAAAGGTTAACAAGGATACATGCAATGTCGAGGGTTCAAATGAAGTAACTATTGTCGATGTTTGAGTCAAGTTTAAGAAGTTTAAGACGACAGGTAACGTGGTTGAGAAGCAGACCGTCTATTGACGGCGCCACGTTTCGTTGGTACATTTAAATAGTGTTGGAACACAATTGTCCATTTAAGCACTAACGTGTCGAAGTTAAGTATCGCCAAGGGGATTATAAAGGTTTATGTTTTGAAATACATACTGTGTTGGGTTGAATTGCTGTGTAGTAAATGTGTATATTGTGTACAAGATGGTTAGAGGGAAAGTACTTTAGCTTACCCTACCAAGAAGGTAGCTAAGTACCGGGGCTGTACCACATGCTCTCTCTCTCTCTCTCTCTCTCTCTCTCTCTCTCTCTCTCTCTCTCTCTCTCTCTCTCTCTCTCTCTCTCTCTCTCTCTCTCTCTCTCTCTCTCTCTCTCTCTCTCTCTCTCTCTCTATTGCGCCCTCAGTTAAATGTAAATATAAATCTATTCCCTTGAGTTATACCTTGGTCACGGTTTAGCAAATTCCTAGTAGGGTTGAGAACGGCCCGATACAAATATATATATAAATGTACTTTCAGTGCACATTTGAGTTTCAATAGAACTTGAGACAGGAACACAACTATGGATAACACTGAGGTGTGGAGGTATTTCGGTATACTAGAGAATTGTGGATATGACTGATGATAAGTGACTGATGATAAAGGTAACACTTATTGGTGATTTAAGGAATTGTTTGACAGACAATGAGAATGACAGTGTTGGTTAAAAGACATACTATGGTCCCTTCCAACATGCCTAGACATGTCTAGACAGAGGTTAACAGGATAATGTTTCTCTTCTCACATGCTTATATTTAAGACGCCAAATATGTATAAAGACATAAGTAATCACAATGTACAGTATATAATACTGGATAACTACATTTAAAAGGAAAATGCTATTGAAGTGAACCAGGGTATCCTAAAAGGGTAGAATGTGTGTTGCAATGATGAATATGCTTTTGAATTAATAACAAGTATGGGATTATAATTGAATGTATTGAAGTAATGTAACTAATTGAACTGGATGATGATACAATGATGATACAATGATTATACAATGATGATACAATAATTATACAATGATGATACAATGATGATACAATGATGATACAATGATGATGATTGATTGATTATTCTATTGAATGAATAAATGTTGTTGAAATATACAACCGGGAGGAGCCAGAGTCAATAACATCGTGTCTGCACCTTTCCTTTGTCAAATGAGTAACTACAACCTGTTTCATAGGTTAAACATATCTCTGCTATCAGGTGCCATATCCTGGTACCTGTAACAAAGACATAGACAGTACTATTAGGCTCCAAGCCCAAGCTCAGGAAAGCACGGGAGTTTAACATCCAGTTAGGAGCTGTAACCCTAAAACAGCAAAATAGCGAAGTATCTAGGCTGTATGATAGACGGGAGCCTAGACGGGGAGGCTATGGCCTCCCAAGTATTGGGCAAAGTCAAC
>NC_140172.1:8802733-8805233 GCF_963971535.1 Notolepis coatsorum
CAAGAGACAGACAAACAAGGAAAAGTAAAATAATAAAAAAATAAATAAAATAAATGTGGCTCAGGCAATAGCAACCATGTTTGCGTATCCATAATACAATTAGGATTGTGAGGTTCGCCTGTTCCCTGGACCTTTAATTCCCTGTCTTCCCACCCACTCGCTCCGTTCCTCTAAGGTACTTTGTTGATTTATTGTATTCCCTGCCTCGCTCCGTTCCTTTAAGGTACTGTGAGGATTCTGTGTTGATTGGTCCGTGCCGAACACACACTTCTAAGTCAAGTATCAATTACCATCACGCACCTGATGTGTGTTCTAATTAGCGCCCCAGAGGGCTTTAAATACCTGGACTTCCCCTCCAGTCCTCGTCGGGTCGTTCCGTATCTTATCTGTATCTGTATGCTGGTTCTTCTCCGGCGTGAGACGAGGTGCCAGCCATCGCCACCTGTCGCCGTTTGCCTGGAGTGGGACACAGCCGGTGCGCTCTCTAATTCTCTACGGGAGGTTTTCCAGTGTCCCACTCCAGACGTCTAGCCGGCGCGCTACTACTCCAGACGCGCATCGCTTCCTAATCCTCTACGGGAGGATGCGTCTCTCCGAGCCGGCGCGCTCTTCAAACCGACGCGCCCCACTCCAGACCCCTAGCCGGCGCGCTCTCCAAGCCGGCGCACATCGCTCCCTATCCTACGGGGGGATGCGCGCTCTTCAAGCCGACGCGCCCGACTCCAGACCCCGAGCCGGCGCGCTCTCCAAGCCGGCGCACATCGCTGCCTATCCTACGGGGGGATGTGCCCTCTTCAAGCCGACGCGCCCCACTCCAGACGTCTTGCCGGCGCGCTACTACTCCAGACGCGCATCGCTTCCTAATCCTCTACGGGAGGATGCGTCTCTCCGAGCGCGCGGCGCGCTCTTCAAGCCGACGCGCCCCACTCCAGACGTCTAGCCGGCGCGCTACTACTCCAGACGCGCATCGCTTCCTAATCCTCTACGGGAGGATGCGTCTCTCCGAGCCGGCGCGCTCTTCAAGCCGATGCGCCCCACTCCAGACCCCGAGCCGGCGCGCTCTCCAAGCCAGCGCACATCGCTCCCTATCCTACGGGGGGATGCGCGCTCTTCAAGCCGACGCGCCCCACTCCAGACGTCTAGCCGGCGCGCTACTACTCCAGACGCGCATCGCTTCCTAATCCTCTACGGGAGGATTCGTCTCTCCGAGCCGGCGCGCTCTCCGAGCCGGCGCGCTCTTCAAGCCGACGCGCCCCACTCCAGACGTCTAGCCGGCGCGCTACTACTCCAGATGCGCATCGCTTCCTAATCCTCTACGGGAGGATGCGTCTCTCCGAGCCGGCGTGCTCTTCAAGCCGACGCGCCCCACTCCAGACCCCGAGCCGGCGCGCTCTCCAAGCCGGCGCACATCGCTCCCTATCCTACGGGGGGATGCGCGCTCTTCAAGCCGACGCGCCCCACTCCAGACCCCGAGCCGGCGCGCTCTCCAAGCCGGCGCACATCGCTCCCTATCCTACGGGGGGATGCGCGCTCTTCAAGCCGACGCGCCCCACTCCAGACGTCTAGCCGGCGCGCTACTACTCCAGACGCGCATCGCTTCCTAATGCTCTACGGGAGGATCCGTCTCTCCGAGCCGGCGCGCTCTCCGAGCCGGCGCGCTCTTCAAGCCGACGCGCCCCACTCCAGACCCCGAGCCGGCGCGCTCTTCAAGCCGACGCGCTCCACTCCAGACGTCTAGCCTGCACGCTCCTACTCCATCCCTGTAAGCAGCTCTGGCCCTCGCCCTGTCCAAGGCCTTAACCCTGTTTTCTCTGTCCCTGTCTCCAGCCCGCCTCCCCGGGCCTCCGTCCCTGTTCCCCTCTCCAGTGCCCCTGTTCCTGCCCTGTCCTTTGCCCTGGCCCTGTCTTTTAGCCTTAGCCCCTTAGCCTGCTCGCCTCTTAAAGGCACAGTGCCAATTTTCCCTAATTCTTGTTTCCAGTATTTTGTGTTCTCCCTTAAAGGGACAGTGCCGCTTTTTGTTTGTATTCAATAAATGCCCTGTTCTTGGCTTACTCTCACACCTGTCTTGTGTTGTGCGATTGGGGTCGGTTACAAACCATAACAAGGATACGCTTGAAAATCATCGTTTGTTCTTCACAATCAACTGTTGTTTACAGTTCTCATATCTAACTCTAGTTCTCCACATATTTATTGTCTCATTGTGTGAAATATCATATAAGTTATGCTCCAATGATGTTTATTTTATTTGTATTCAATTACTCATTCATGAAAACCTAGGTACAGACACCAACATCACCATTCTAGGTTCAATAGAATAATGTTGCAAACATTTTCTTATGTACCCTAGTTGCTATTGCATGCACATATTTGTGTTTTATTACACATACATGTACATACATACCAACTATTCGCCTGTTTTATTCTCAACCCAGCCATAGCAACACTATTATCACCGACATCCAAGAAGGGAGATCCCCCCTTGAACGGCCCTTCTAAGGTT
>NC_140172.1:8810233-8827407 GCF_963971535.1 Notolepis coatsorum
CCTGTGAGACGTGCAACATCTCCTCAAAGTGGCACACGATGCAGAGATGGGCCTTGCGCCTCAGGTCAGGGCAGCAGTAGATGTCCGTGAACCTCCAGATGCCGACACAGTTTTCCAGAGACAGCTGGCCCTCTAGGAAGTCAGAGCATGCTCCTACTATGCCAGTGATGCGAAGCTGGTCTGCAGCCACCAGAAGCTCTTCCACGTTCTCTGCTGTCACCAGCACAAAGCGTGTGTAGGAGTACTCTATGATGAGCTGCATCATACCCGGAGACACCCCAGGGATAGTGTGGACTGCTTTCTCTGAGTCGCTCCAGCGAGTGAAGAGGGCTCTGTGGGACGCAGAGTATAGAGATATCTGATGAGTAAACAGTAAGCAACATTCTGTCCTGTGTAGTAATATATTTTCACTGTAGAAGTATAGGGTCTTAGCACAGTAGAAGTATAGTATCTTTTTAGAGTAGAAGTACAGTATAGTATCTGTTTACAGTAGAAGTACAGTATAGTATATGTTTACAGTAGAAGTACAGTATAGTATCTGTTTACAGTAGAAATGCAGTATAGTATCTGTTTACAGTATAAGTACTGTATAGTATATGTTACAGTAGAAGTACAGTATATTATCTGTTTACAGTATAAGTACAGTATAGTATATGTTTACAGTATAAGTACAGTATGGTATCTGTTTACAGTATACATACAGTATAGTATATTTTTACAGTATAAGTACAGTATATTATCTGTTTACAGTATAAGTACAGTATAGTATCTGTTTACAGTAAAAGTACAGTATGGCATCTGTTTAGGGCAATTCCATGCAAATGTCAATCGCACCATGAAAAAATTTAAATAACATGATCATAACCAAACCAATTTCAAATGTATCATCAAGGTCTATATTTTGAAGTACAAAATAGATTTGATCGTAATATTTATGAGAATGCATGTTTTTTCACACTACAGAAGGGGACACAATGATGTAAACATTTATTTTTTGATTAACCTAATTGTATGACTTTCTGAATGGCCAGAATGGCAAAAAAAAAGAATCAACAGATATTTTTCTAACCTCACCTTTGGTCATGAAGGGCTGTTGTATCAAAATGTGAATCAATGATGTACTTTGTGTCTTTCCATTGGCAGGTGAAGCATGCTGTTATAATGCCCCTTTATGGGACAGTGAATGTAACATCCATAACGTTTTCCAGGAAAAGTTGTCATAAAACATGCATCTGGAATGCAATGTCAACCAAACTTCCTAAGCAAAGCTAACTTTTATAAAGATGACATATTAGTAACAATTAGTCATTCTGGTCTTATTTTTTGTATTCTTTACAAGTGTTATGGATGTTACCGTCATGGATGTTACATTGCAAGTGACGGATGTTACATTGCGAATGTGTGTTGTTAAGTCAGATTATGACCCCTTTGTTTGAAGTATAATTTACACATTTTAGTTACACTTATTGAGA
Source organism: Notolepis coatsorum (assembly GCF_963971535.1). NCBI lineage: Eukaryota > Metazoa > Chordata > Actinopteri > Aulopiformes > Paralepididae > Notolepis > Notolepis coatsorum. The sequence goes on from NC_140172.1 coordinate 8,811,706, forward strand.
TAAAGATGAGCCTGCAATAAGAAATGTTTTGACCTTTTGGATTTTGAGATAGGTGACAAAATACACAGCGTTATGGATGTTACGGAAATTGACAAGCTTTTCGGACACACTGAACACATGATGAAAACTCTGTGAATATCTTTTTCAAATAATAACATGTTTACTATCACTTTGTAGGGAAGGGTTTGAGGTACCCAAAAAAACCTGGCATTTCCTCTCAAGGAATGAATCACAAAATGTTTGCGTTATGGATATTACACGTCTGAACTAGACAAAAAAGTCCGATTATGACCCCTTTGTTTGATTTAAATCAGAAGTATTTTATGACTCCTTGTTAAAATCCAACATATTTCCAGACACAACTTTTTCACACATTGTTGATCTAGGCAGAGCAGTGTCCACGTTAGCCTACTGCTAATCGGCTGCTGTCGGCCATCTCCCCCTCGCGTCTGCTCAGCCTACATGTGTATTTGTTATTGTTTTGCCGAGTATCGTGACAAGAAACCCACCCCAAAAAACACAGAAACCCAAAATGAAACCAAACATAAAGTAAATTAGTATTATTCCAGGGACGACATTTCAAGACAGGCCCCAGGAATGAAGGATGCAGTGACCATAAGAGAAGGAGTCAAGCAGAGGGTTCAGAAACGCCACATGTCCATGTCCCTTATGGAGGCTTACCGCTGCACTTCCAACCAAAGAGGACAAGTCCTGGGTCAGTTTTGATCAGATTCGTGAACACCTCAATCCTCACATGGATAACAGAGGGAGATACCATTTCTCTGAACCAGTCCAGGCAGAGTGAATTGGACTTGATTTTTTATAACTTTCTTTTCATGGTGAGGTTGAAATTTTCATGGAATTGCTCCAAAACTCATCTTCTGATTTAACTGATATTCATATTGCTGTTCTCTGTATAGAAAACACTTTTTTATGTTAATCAAATAAAGAGCAATTTTCCAAAAACCTTTTGTAATTTATTTTCAGAAGTGAATGATATTTTGAAACTATTTAAGACCAAAAAAAATAAAAGATTTGTGATGTCACAGTATGATGTCATAATAGAACATTCTAGAACATTTGTGATGTCACAGTATGATGTCATAATCGACATTCTAGAACATTTGTGTTCTATATTCAATCATTCTCTCAGCATTTCCTGGCATTTTGTCAGACTACAACATGAATCCAGACTGGTTTGACCCTCAAAATGGTCCACTGAAATCAAACACATGTGGGTAAAGCCCTATTTAACATCCATAACGCAAAAATGTAACATCCATAACGGCACTTTTTTGTGATTCATTCCTTGAGAGGAAATGCCAGGTTTTCCTGAATGTGCTTTTTGGGTACCTCAAAGCCTTCCCTACAAAGTGATAGTAAACATGTTATTCTTTGAAAAAGATATTCACAGAGAGAACATTGGAAACTTAACTTAACATTGACAAGGCATCGATTTGAATTGGAAGTATAATTTACACATTTTAGTTACACTTATTGAGATAAAGAGCCTGCAGTAAGAAATGTTTTGACCTTTTGGATTTTGAGACAAAATACACAGCGTTATGGATGTTACGGAAATTGACAAATACTAACCAAGCTAACCTGAACCAAACTAACCTGAACCAAGCTAGGCTGAACCAAGCTAACCTGCACCAAGCTAACCTGAACCAAGCTAAACTTACCTGAAATAGTCACTGCAGTCACACAGGAGGGCCTTGTGGGCATTCAACTCAGTACTGTTGACTATAATAACCACATCACAGAGCCCTCCCTCCAGACGCAGCTCATTAAGGATTGTACAGGACATTGTTTCCTTTTCCATGTGGGGATTTAAAAATGGTATCTACAGAATATATTCAACCGTACAGACAAGTAACCGGAAACAACAAGTGATATCTTCACTTGGTCTTCTGAGATCTGAGATCATCTGAGAGAATTGTTGAATATACAGTACACACATTTTCTAGAATGTTCTATTATGACATCATACTGTGACATCACAAATGTTCTAGAATGTTCTATTATGACATCATACTGTTTGTTTGTTTATTTACACATATAAAAACAATTACATATATAATACAATATAATCCACAAGGGATGTGTAGGAGAATTGCCTAAAAACCCTATAGGGGCTTGCATGTGGCATTCACCAGGAAGCTAAATTACATTATATCAAGATAAAACTCTTCCAATCTTAATAACGCTGTTACCGTTACTGCCAAAAAATGTGGCGCGTTACTATGATTGAAGCTGTTTTTTTCATCAGACAGAACTCTGCGCCGAGAAGCAATACTCTTTTTCCTTGGTTAGTGGGCAGTGCGCGATTGCCTGAGGTTGAGTAAAATGTCATGGTAAGCCAATCAGAGGTAGAGGTGGGCGGGTGTTAGAAAGAATCCAGAGTCTAACACACAGCGACAACACAAGCGACTCAGTCAACGACAGACCGCGGTTCCGTGTACATTTTGATAGTTGGCGAGCCCAAATAATCCAAAACCTATCCAACGAACAACACAAGCGAGCAGTCAACGACAGGCCGCGGGTCCATGAGCATTTTTTGTTCACTCTTGTGTTAGTTGTGTTGCAGCGCAGGGCACTACAGTAGTGGAGGCTACAGCCTTATCAACAGTGCTGCACTTCCTGGTTTAATAGCACAGTCTTCAGGTGCTCAGATATATATATATATATATATATATATATATATATATATATATATATATATATATATATATATATATATATATATATATATATATATATATATATATATATATATATTAGAGCTGGGCATAGATACATTTTTTTAATCTAGATTAATCTACCTGCAATCCTGGAATTAATCTAGATTAATCTAGATTAAAATGGCTAAAAAAAAAAAAAAAGTCTGCCGAAGGTGTTCAAAATAGGTGTGTTCTACCCAAATAATGACCAGAGGAGGAGATTTATCCTCTCCTCTTCATCTGAGGAGTCACTAGCTGTTCTATCTCCTTGTTCAACAGCATGAACATGTCTCTTCTTTTTGTAATTTCCAGTGTTTCTTTTAAAACCAGATTTATCGTAATTTTCTGTGCCCTTCCTTTGATGCCATTAACATTGTTACACTGATATTGACAGCTCTCTCCAGTGTCAAATCACTCTCTGTCAGTAGTTTCTTCTGTGAACCTTCATTTCTTAATCCACACACAAACCTGTCTCTCAATGTGTCTTTTAGTGAATCTCTAAATTCACAATGCTGCTGACTGGTTGCTCACACACAGACTGCTGCAGAAGCAGGTTTCTCAACAAATTCAGTGCAAGCTCAGTGTAACAGTTCCATGAATGAATGAATGAATGAATGAATGAAAACGTTATTTAACAGATTGCAGAATGGGTACAATACAGTACGGCTCAATACATACAATTGTTAAGGGGATGCAGACCAGAGAAAGACGTTTGTCTTGTTTACATCAGGGTCCCCCATTTTCATTTATTTGCTCCACATTGTCATTAGCCCCTTTCGTGACTGTGATGCACTGAGTGAATCCACAGTCACTTGCTCCTCAATAGGAAACCAACCTAGATTTACCATGAAGGACTGGTTCTGGCCGAACCGTTCGTTATACAAGAATCACAGAGAAATTACAAAGGTACTCACAGTTGCACGAGGATTTCGGACAGAGATAAGGGATGGTGCGCATGCGCTGTGATCACCCAACGGCGGAAATAATGCTGTTTTGAGCAGTTTATAAAAATTATTTAAAATGTTTATTAGCAACGCAGAGCTTTCAAACCATCCCGTATCTCTGTCTGAAACCCTAGTGCAACTGTGAGCACCTTTGAAACGTCTCTGTGATTCTTGTATAACGAACGGTTCAGCCAGAACCAGTCCTTCATGGTAAATCTAGGTTAGTTTCCTATTGAGGAGCAAGTGACTGTGGATTCACTCCGTGCATCACAGTCACGAAAGGGGCTACATTGTCATCAAACGGTCCAATATTTCCAATAACCCAAGCCATTTCTGTTGTAAACACTCACGATAGTCCAGTCGATCCTTCCTTTAGTGTGTAAAGTGGATTTCCTCCTCTTGTAGATGTTTCCCAGTGCCGCCCGTATCCAACGTGAGCTAACATGCTAACTCGCGTCGTTAATAATGTAAACAAAGCTTGCAACGGACTTCTTTTTTCTTGCATTGCGCAGATTCAGACGTCCTCATCGCCGAATTGTGTTATATCCTGAGGACTTCTTAACCTAACCTGTATAACAATGATTACCGGACCACTACTTTAGTTTAACACATTATTCTGACTACAGCTCCGGTAGTGCAATCACTTCCTGGTACCACAGCTGGGAACTACGGCAAGTATTTAAGGACAATACAGACCTAACGGCGTCAATTATATTATCGCGCGATACTAGTCTCGCGATAACGCAGCACGTTAACGCCGTTAACGGCCCAGCTCTAATATATATATATATATATACGTGCACACTTAGTTATCAATTCTGATTGATTTATCAGATCTAATAATAATGATAATAATAACTTCATTTTATATAGCGCCTTTCAGAAGACCCAAGGTCGCTTTACATAGGGGGAATTTTTTTTTCAAAAGTAGCAAACATAGTGGACAGACACAACATACAAAGTGAGAAATTAGGGGTTAAAGGCCAAGTTGAAGAGGTGTTTTTTTTTAATGAGACCAGAGTTGGGGCATTGCGGAGTTAGTCAAATATCTGATTTATTTTGTTTGGCTGTTCACATTCTTTTTTAAATGTGGCCCAATATCAGATTCCAGTGTGAACTAGGCATGCTCCCGAACTGACATGCGCAAATGAACAAGAAAGAAGACAGCGTAATTTTTGTGTTATGGAAAATCGCTATATAAATAAAATGAATTATTATTATTATTATTGATTTGTGTGGACCCCAGTAATAGTATCCTATGCCTGTGGCAATGGCTAATGGGGATCCGAATAAACTAAACTAAACTAAACTCCTGCCAGGACTTTAAACCTGGGCTGGAATGGTGTCAGGGTCGTTCATGTGTAGGTGCTCATTAATGAGCCTGGAGTGATATTTGATTTTATTGTCCATAGTGGAGAAAGCTGCCTCGCCGCATATTGATTAAAATGTCTATACTTTTCTCTTTTCCCAGAGCACGGCATGTGGAATTACTTCCCTCTGACTGTTTCTCAGACGGTTGTCTGTCTCGTCTCTCGCCCCCGACTGCCTGTGTCTCTCACTCACATACTGACTGGAGTCACAGCGCTGGTGGGAAGGCACAGATCTGATTGGCTGAGCAGCGTCACCTGACAGCGTACCCTAAAGACTGGAGAAGCTGCGCCGCTTAAAATAGAAACGCTCAGTCAAAATGTATTAATTATTATGCTCCTATAGTCTGCATCTGATAATGTGGATTATTCTCCTATAGTCTGAGTCTGTTAATGTGGATTATGCTCCTATAGTCTGAGTCTGTTAATGTGGATTATGCTCCTATAGTCTGAGTCTGATCATGTGGATTATGCTCCTATAGTCTGCGTCTGTTCATGTGGATTATGCTCCTTCAACATGGACATGCTAAAGGAATGGACAATGAGTTCTGAAAAACCTACATAATTTGTTTTCCCGTCTGCAAATACTGGGGGAGTAAAACAAAAAATTCCCATCTGTAAACTTTGTAATAAGACTCGAGTTGTGCATATTTTGGGCGGCAAGAATGACGTTGATATTTATCCCTATTTGCTGGTTAGGAGGTGTAACGTTAGCCTTGCCATGACTTTCGCTCTCTGATCACTCCCGAGTCCCTCACTACCTGGCTCATTACATTGTTGCATTCTTCATTTGGTTCGCCTGCTTTCACACAGATATCTGTGAGGCGGACCGAGACCTTCTGAACAATGTTACGCGGTCGAAAAGGGCGCTCGGCTATTGGACAGTGGAAATGTGTGTGTGGCGCGAGCCCGTGTGTGCACGCGCGCGCGCGTGTGTGTGTGTCTGTGTGTGGACTGTTTGCGAGCCCTCCAGATCAGCCGAGCGAGTTTTGACATGGCATTGATCCATTGTTCTATTGAAGCACATTACCACCATCCTCTCGCTAAACAACTTGTAGACCACAGTGTTTTTATGAGAGCCCACAAGTAGCTGTTTTATTAATAATATAATAAGCCGTTTTTTCTTCCTTCTTCCCAAGATGCACAGATATATAGATATATAGATAGATAGATAGAGAGATAGATGCAGTGTGCTTGTTTTGCAGTGAATGAATGCTGCAAGCAGTGGTAATAATAATCACTTCCTCTATTTGGTTCGCGTTTGGTCCGCTGAAGCCGAACCGAGACCTACGTTTTCAGCCGGACCAGAGTTTGCCTGTTTGGTCCGCGAACCGAGTTCGACACGCATTCACACAAACCTGAAAAACCGGACTATCGAATTCTGGTCAGAAAGTCCGGACCAAACAGCCCCTGTGTGAAAGCGACCTAACTATCGCGCCGCGCCGCCGCCACAACTAGAAACAATGGCCTGGCAAAAAAAGAATATATATATAATATATATATATATTTTTTTTTTTATAATTTTTTTTTTAATCTGTGCAGGCCAGGCCACCGGGAAAACTCCCGTTGCTCCCGATGGCCAGTCCGGGCCTGCTGACTGGTCTGGAGAGAACGTGGAGATACCCCACCTGAACACTGACTGGTCTGGAGAGAACGTGGAGATACCCCACCTGAACACTGACTTGTCTGGTCTGCAGAGAACATGGAGATACCCCACTTGAACACTGACTGGTCTGGAGAGAACATGGAGATACCCCACCTGAACACTGACTGGTCTGGAGAGAACATGGAGATACCCCACCTGAACACTGACTTGTCTGGTCTGGAGAGAACATGGAGATACCCCACCTGAACACTGACTTGTCTGGTCTGGAGAGAACATGTAGATACCCCACCTGAACACTGACTGGTCTGGAGAGAACATGGAGATACCCCACCTGAACACTGACTGGTCTGGAGAGAACATGGAGATACCCCACCTGAACACTGACTGGTCTGGAGAGAACATGGAGATACCCCACCTGCACACTGACTGGTCTGGAGAGAACATGGAGATACCCCACCTGAACACTGACTGGTCTGGAGAGAACATGGAGATACCCCACCTGCACACTGACTGGTCTGGAGAGAACATGGAGATACCCCACCTGCACACTGACTGGTCTAGGAGAACATGGAGATACCCCACCTGAACACTGACTGGTCTGGAGAGAACATGGAGATACCCCACCTGAACACTGACTGGTCTGGAGAGAACATGGAGATACCCCACCTGAACACTGACTGGTCTGGAGAGAACATGGACATACCCCACCTGAACACTGACTGGTCTAGGAGAACATGGAGATACCCCACCTGAACACTGACTGGTCTAGGAGAACAGATGAAGACAGTGGGGAGGAGTTTGATGATGACAAGTTTGATGATGTGGATTCAGAGTTCTGAACACGGTAGCCACTTTCTGAGTGAGAAGTTTCAGGAAGACTTACAATCCAAAACAAGTAATTATCGACTACTACTATGCAGTAAGAAGAAGCACATATTGTTATGTTGTGGCCTATATGCTTGAGTAATGTAAATACCTTTCTTTTGTTATTTCTGTTTTATTAAGCTATGTTATTGTATTAAGGAACATAGTTTGACCAGTTTTAGTGTTTTTCCAATTTGCTATTTGGGGTCAGTAGAGATATTGTAAATACATAATGTCTGTGCTATCCAAATGTAATCATTTCAGTGTCCTCTAAAACTTTCTGCACCAAAATGTGTTGAAATTTGGTAAATTCCAGTAAATATTGCAATTTCGAAACTCTTGAGTATCATAAATGGATTCAGCATCCTGAATAACCCCCAAAACCCCTCCAACATTGTTGAAATTGATCAAGTAGTTTCCGAGATTTGTCAATTTAGGTGATTATGCTTTTTTTTTTTCTTACAGTCAACATATTCTTAAATAATAGCGCTGCCCGAGGCTGGGCATGATACAGTCAACATATAGCAAGAGAGAGAGCGAGAGAGAGCTCCCGTTCTACAGTCAATATACAGTGTACAGAGAGAGAGAGAGAGAGAGAGAGAGAGAGAGAGACACATTGGAAATAAATTGAAATGCTATTTGGCCCTAAACAGAGAGTACACAGTGGCAGAATACCTGAGCACTGTGACTGAAGATCCTTGACTAGGTACAGACTCAGCGAGCACAGCCTAGCCATCGAGAAAGGCCGCCATAGGCAGACTGTGTGTGTTAGAAAGAGAGAGAGAGAGAGAGAGCATGTGTGTTTGTTGTGTGTGTGTGTTAGAGAGAGAGCATGTATGAGAGAGATAAGCAAAGATGACCCCCTAAAGGATATTCAACTTTTAATGAAAGAACAAAACAGAAGGAAAAGATAACTTCACAAAGGCAACATGAATATACATAGATCCAAAAGGACAAAGATCAACACTTAAATCCAAAGAGAAGAGGGTCTATACCAGAGAAAACAAAGCAGCAAGGAGCCAATGGCCGACATCAGCTAAATAGGCTAGCCAGGTAGGCTACTGACACCAGGCCACACACAGCTTTGGCCAACGGCCCAACGCTACCCAAGCTACACAAACGACCAAGACAATTTCACACACAGCACATGTCGTATCTCCAAATGTTGTGAAGTAACATATGTTTTGCCTGGAAAAAAACATCGTTATTAACAAAACATTCGGGGAGGGGAAGGAAGGAAGAGTGGGGTAATGTCATGACATTTTCATTCATCTTACCTGCACCAAGGAACGCAGGGCGAAAGGCCGCAACACAGGTCTCCACGTTGACGAAAGGCCTCTCGCTGGCGGCACAAAAAGAAGCTATGGCCGGTGCCTTGTCATGGTGCAGGCCCGACTACATCTTCTGTCAAAGATGATGTCGTAGTCAGAGTGCCAGAACCCCCTGCTATTCTCACGGCTAATGTCAATGGTCGTAGCACAAGCTAACAGCTAACTCTAGGCTAACTGATAGCATCAAACTAACGTTCCCAGCCGAGCGCAGCCGGCAGCTAACGTCGTAGCTAAACAGCTAACTGGCTAACAGTTAGCTCAACCCGGCTATCGCTAACCATTAGCTAACGCAGAAGCAAGCTATGCGGCTACCACTGAAAAACTGTACAATGTGAGAAAAGCAATACAGGTGCTGACACCAGGCCACACACCGTTAGCTACTAGTACTACAACAGCTAGTCGGCCACGGCGGGAATAGAATAGAGTTAATAGAATAGGTTAAAAACTCACCAAACGTCCAAGAGGATGGAGACAACCGCGTGGAGTTGACGAAGTTCATCTGCCAAACGACCATCCTCTTCATCTTGGCTGCATGCGCTGTCTCTAGGTTAGCTAACGCTAGTTAGCCTTTAGCTAAGCTAGCTACTAGCCGACATCATCATGGCTATATCCCGACTGCACCATGACAAGGCTCCGGCCATTTGTCCCGCCAGGGAGAGGCCTTTCGTCAACGTTCCTTGGTGACTGACCGACTGATAATGACCGACCTCTTCGTCTTGGCTGGCATAACTAAGCATAACCTCCAAAGCTGCACGCGCGAAATAGTCAAACGCAGCTGACGCACGCCGGCGTACACATGATGTAACCACTCCCTTCGTTGAAACCAATAGTATGTCTGCTGCAGAGCCCCAGAGCTCCAATAGTGAGTATGTCTGCTGCAGAGCCGCAGACCCAGGAACAAGTCAGACACATTCTACAAACGTGTCTAATGTGAAATATATAAGCATATAAGCAAAATTAGATTTTAGGTCTGTGATGAAAAAGGGCCTCGCGGGAAGTGGGGCCTCGCAAAAAAAAATACAAATAAATAAAAATAAAAATAAAAAAAATAATAAATAAAAAATATTTTCTTTTTATTTTTATTTTTATTTTTTTGTGCGAGGCCCCCCTTCCCGCGAGGCCCTGTGCGACCGCACTGCTCGCACACCCCCTGAGGCGGCCCTGTCCATATCTATCATAAAAGTTTGGTGGTTCCAAAATTTCCGGGTTCATTGTGTTGGCAAATAGACTAATCTCTTTGTGTTGCTTCGAGCAAAAAAGTATCTGAAATCCTCGCCACCTCCTGCTCCTGCTTTGATCTGTATCACTTTTCTACTTTACCTCTGACTTCTGTATTTTATTAAGCTGAGTTACATTTTTCATTTAAAACTTTGGTTTTATGGTAGTCTACTGTATGTGTATTGTGTCTTGTTATGTATGTTTTGTCATAATTTGTGCTCGCCTTCTTGGCCAGATCACCCTTGAAGAAGAGACCTCGGTCTCGATGGGTTTTTATTACTGCTTAAACAAAGGTTGGATGATGTACGGTTATCACTCACCAACTGTGAGACAAGGCCGGCGCCTCAGTTTCACCCATTTATTTTGGCCATCAAACAAAAACGTGGCCAAAATAAATAGGTGAAGTGCTGAGGCATACTGTGCTCGTTGACTCTCCTGGTTTTGCTACCGTACATATTTGGATGTACTTTTTTTTCTTTCTTTTTTTGTATTATCTTTTCCCCCCTTCTTTTTTCGTTTTTCTCCCCATCCCGATGTTAGTCGTGCCCATGCCCATTCCCAATCCCCCCTTCCTGGTCGTTGCGCACTCTACCCCCCTACCGTCGGTCTGGGAGGGCGGAGACTACTATCACATGCTTCCTCCGACACATGTGTAGCCAGCCCACCGCTTCTTTTCACCTGGCAGCGCGGACTCTCACTGGGGGAGCGTAACGTGTGGAAGGGTCACACTACCTCTCCTAGATCCTTCCCTCGCTGTGCAGGCGCCCCGACCGACCTGTAGGAGTCGCTGTTTATTCTTGACATTTTACCAGGAGTTTGGTAGTGAAATGCCTATGAAATATTTCCTCACATTCACCCATTCACTCACACACTCACACAACGACAAGCATGCATGGTGCCAACCTTCTCCTTGGGATCAGTTAAAGTGCCTTGCTAAATAACTTGTAAGTCGCTTTGGATAAAAGTGTCAGCTAATTGACTAAACGTAAATGTATTGAGTGCATATACTTTTCAGTAGGCCGACATTTCTGTAAAAAAAAAAAAACGATATCGGCCGATAATATCGGTAGGCCGATAATATCGGACATCCCTAATATATATATATATATATATATATATATATATATATATATATATATATATATATATATATATATATATATATATATATATATATATATATATATATATATACTATATATATTTGTATTGGTCTTATGTGATATAAAATTTTTCTCAGATACTGAATTTTGGGTTTTCATTAGTTGTAAGCCATACTCCTCAACATGTTAAGAAATAAAGGCTTGCAATATTTCACTCTGTGTGTAATCAATCTATATCATTTATGATTTTCACTTTTTGAATTGAATTACTGAAATGAATGAACTTTTTTCTTTGATATTCTAATGTACTGAGATGCACCTGTACGGTATATATGTGAAGGTAGCATATGGGACCTATTGATCGATCAGGGCTAAGGAGATACACTGAGCTACCTAGACATTTGTTGCACATGGGCAGTATTCGAAGCCCTTATTCCCTACGCATCTCACGTTTGTTTTAGTTTTTTTGTGTGTGTTACGAAGATATACCCGCTGTGTTGTGTTGTGTGTACCGCACATCAGTAAATCACAATCACGTTTTATAAAATAAGGACACTCTCTTTTAAATGAAACACAGATTCAGACTGAAAACCTCTCTTTACGTCTGATGTCCTGCCCTGTGTTGAGACGTCATCGGGCTGCTTGTGAATGATGGATGAGGATCATTACTTGTTTTTGCTCTTGTACAATGTGTTTTATCTTGTCATCCATTATACTATGTACTGTAGCATTGAACTCACAGCTGACTGCATCGCAGTCTATCAAGTGTGTGGTATCCTATCTGCCCTTGTTCCTAGAAGGTTCTGGATGGGCAGCTATAGGGATGTTGCGAGTTATACGTCATCTTGTGTGTGTGTGTGTGTATTTGTGTGACGTAAAAAAAAAATAAGATAATAAAAAACGTTTGCCTTGCTTTGTTATTGCCGGAGCCTGCCAGTAACATGTTTCTGTTCAAATGATTGCATTGCATGTTTCATCTTGAGTGGACTAAATGGGAAAATAAAGGTTTTTACATTTGATTCAGTTTGATTTTCTTTCGCTGATATCTATTAAACTGTCAACAGTCAAATTGGAACAGTAACTCAAAACTGCAATCTAGAATCAAGTTTATGCATCTATTGAATTGAGAATCGATTATGGATCAAGAATAGATTCGAACCTGTACTGCACCTAGTTAGCAGCACTGCCAGGTTAACGGTGCATGATCACTGCAGTAGCAGCAGCAGAGCAGAGCAGAGCTCAGAGTCCAGAGAGCTGCGTCCGTAGCTATAATATAGAATATACAATGGGTCCGCAAACATCGTGAAAATGATCAATAACGCTGGCGCCAGGGAGTAAAGATGGAAAAACAGCGTGGCGGTCAATGAGTTAAAAACAACACGAAGCACATTATTATTCTTGCCCTGAGGCCATGATGGTACCATCTACAAACAAACATGAAGCACATAAAGAACCCCCCCCCCCCCCCCCCCCCAACCCCTCCTCCTCCTTCTTAAGAAAGTATTAAAAAAAAAAGATATATAACTCACAGTTAACGATAACGTTTATGGTCTGGACGTCCGTGTCGATCTCGTAGACGGCTGTGCATTCGTACGGCCCGGCTTTCTGTCTGGTGATGGAGGCGATCTCCAGGTACTCCTCGTCCAGAGAGACAGACAGGTCAGCTGGGAGGAGAGACAGACAGACAGGTCAGCTGGGAGGAGAGAGACAGACAGACAGGTCAGCTGGGAGGAGAGAGACAGACAGGTCAGCTGGGAGGAGAGAGACAGACAGACAGGTCAGCTGGGAGGAGGGAGACAGACAGACAGGTCAGCTGGGAGGAGAGACAGACAGACAGGTCAGCTGGGAGGAGGAGAGACAGACAGGTCAGCTGGGAGGAGACAAACAGACAGGTCAGCTGGGAGGAGGAGAGACAGACAGGTCAGCTGGGAGGAGAGAGACAGACAGGTCAGCTGGGAGGAGAGAGACAGACAGGTCAGCTGGGAGGAGGGAGACAGACAGGTCAGCTGGGAGGAGAGAGACAGACAGACAGGTCAGCTGGGAGGAGAGAGACAGACAGGTCAGCTGGGAGGAGAGAGACAGACAGACAGGTCAGCTGGGAGGAGAGAGACAGACAGACAGGTCAGCTGGGAGGAGAGAGACAGACAGACAGGTCAGCTGGGAGCAGGAGACACAGACAGACAGGTCAGCTGGGAGCAGGAGACACAGACAGACAGGTCAGCTGGGAGGAGAGAGACAGACAGACAGGTCAGCTGGGAGGAGAGAGACAGACAGACATGTCAGCTGGGAGCAGGAGACACAGACAGACAGGTCAGCTGGGAGCAGGAGACACAGACAGACAGGTCTGTAACTCGAGGCCCCGTAGTCGTTCAGCAGAAACTCGGCGCGGGGAAAACTAGTACCCCTGAGGCGCCGCCAGGGGGCAGCAGAGCGGCTAACCGCCAGTGAGCTACTGATTGAGTCGGTGACGTCGGCGGTCATAGAGATGCTGCTTTGCATAAAAAAAAGTCTTCGATTTAACCTTGCAAGACCCGGATCTATTTCTACTTGCAAAAAAACGTTCAGATGGTGTTGCAGGAGTACTTTGGAGGGGAGAATAATAGTGTATTTAAAAATATTACAACTGTGGTTGTAATATCAGGTAGCAGAATTTCCTATAGGTCATTTTTACTCACTGTCAGAATAACATGGCAAATGTCTATTTACTTCACTAAAACAACTTAAGGGTTCATTTATATGGTTATGGTTTATTATTTGGCCACAGAACGGTATACATTATGAATAATAGATCTTGGGACTTTAAGAATCAATATTGGGATCGTTCAAATGAAATGATTCAATATGGATTTTTGTTTTGATATTTGCACTCTGGGGAGGTTGTCAGATTTTGTTGACTTTTAATTAATGTCACTTATCCCGTCTTCCTTCGGGAGAGGACTCTACGTTGGACGCTGCAAGAAAAGTCACTTGAATGAAATCTCCCTTTGAGATACAATATATACGCAGGGGTGTAAAGTACTTGAGTAATTGTACTTTGTTACAATACTTAAGTACTGTTTTGGGGGATTTGCACTTTACTCGAGTATTATTAGGTTTGTATACTTTCTAGCCAGATACTCTGACTTTTACTTGAGTACGATTTTGAGACGGTACCCATACTTTCACTTAAGTATAATTTCTGAGTACTTTTTACACCCAGTAGCTACACGACACACAGGCTCCCGGTATTCTCTTTAGAACACACGTTTATGGCATACACAGCAAAATGGTTACAAGTAGGTTGCTCTCGGGTCCTCTCTGTGTGAGCTGAACACCGAGGAAGAAGAGTGCTGAATGTCCTCTCTCTCGCTGGCACAATACGACCATTCGTTATATCACCCTCTCCTTTCTTTCTTATCTCCCTTTCTGGCGCCATCTGGATACCTATCGAGTCTAACCAACTAAAATGTTGACACTCTGCGTAATGTCAGGTCAGAAGTGAGAACAGACTGTTCTTTCATATTATTCACACTCTCTCGGCTTAAGGTCAGAGTGAATAGGATATATAATTGTCCTAATGGGTTTTATCTTCTGAGAAAACTCTACCCAACTCGTTCAAAAGGTGAAGAAGGCAGGACGGAAAGAAGACGGTGATTCTACAGAAAGAGACACAGGAACTCTCACACGCTGCGGTGGGAACGCCGTGACTAGGAACATTTGGTACAACAACAACAACAACAACAACAACAACAACAACAACAACAACAACAACAACAACAACAACAACAACAACAGCACAGCGGTCCTGCTGAACCCTTTGGGCTGATTAGTCTTTTTCACGAGCCATGGCCGGATTCCGCCACTAGGGGGCCCTGGGGGCCAGGAAGTGCTATGGGCTCCCCTGTCCCTCAGGGAACCGATATCTATAGGGGGCCCAGGGGGTCATGCTGCCCCAGGAAGGGACTTCAGAAACCACCTCTGGAATGCGCATATGTAAGGCTATTTCATAACAGACATGTGACCAAATTGGCGCCCTTGTACTTTAAACAGTACACTGCGGCTCACTGCGGATACAATCATAGTGATGATGAGATTAATCTACACGTGAACCCGGGGCCCTCTGTGACTCCGGGGCCCCCGGGGCGCGTGAATATATTTTCCCTAACAGAGTTGCACTTCCGCATTCGGTTTGCGCGATCTGATTGGCCACTGACGTTTCTGGTCGTGTGACATCTGCGCCAATCGTGTGACGCCTCTTTCTATCACCGGTTAAGCTTAGGCGCTCTTTCGAAGTTGGTTACGGTTAGAGTTTGTCTTAGAGCAGGGCGATAGAACACCAGCCCTGATTCCAAACTCTAACCTTAACCAACTGCGAAAGAGTCGCCTAAGCTTAACCAGTGATAAACTAGGCGTTAGGTCGTTTCCTGCTGTTCGAGGCGGAAATAGGCAAAGACACAGCTCGTCACGTGATTGGCCGCAGATGTCACATGACCAGAAACGTCAGTGGCCAATCAGATTGCGCAAACCGAACGCGGAAGTGCAACTCAGTTAGGGAAAATCTCTCTCT
>NC_140172.1:8827607-8847915 GCF_963971535.1 Notolepis coatsorum
AATAAAAGCACACGTTGTTGGAACTTGATCATGCATAGTTATTAGAACATTTTATTACACCACTATGTTATCGATACACATTTATAAAACGAGGCATATTTAGCCAGAATATGTTGACATGTTTTTTACAATAATACTTTTTTTTGTAATCTTTTTTTTTTACTTTCCAATGCGCGACCCCACTGTCACCTACCCGCGACCCCACTTTGGCTCGCGACCCGGAGTTTGAGAACCCCTGAGTGTGACACCAGTGTATACAGGCCAGTGGCCCCTGAGTGTGACACCAGTGTATACAGGCCCAGTGGCCCCTGAGTGTGACACCAGTGTATACAGGCCCAGTGGCCCCTGAGTGTGACACCAGTGTATACAGGCCCAGTGGCCCCTGAGTGTGACACCAGTGTATACAGGCCCAGTGGCCCCTGAGTGTGACACCAGTGTATACAGGCCCAGTGGCCCCTGAGTGTGACACCAGTGTATACAGGCCCAGTGGCCCCTGAGTGTGACACCAGTGTATACAGGCCCAGTGGCCCCTGCTTGTTGGATACCACCTCTCGGCTCCGACCCCTCCGGCCCGACAGAAACACAGCGCTGGTTAACCAGCCCGCTCCCAAATTACAGTGACTCCCTGTTCCCGGTTCACTGATTCAGTGGTCGTGTGGTTCCCCGTCTGTGGTTCCCCGTCTGTGGTTCCCCGTCTGTGGTTCCCCGTCCCAAGTCACAGACACACACACCCAGGCTTCCCTCCCCTTGTAAAAGAAAAAAGGAAATAAAGAGGAAAATAGTAATAAAACGAAACGTGTTATTTGTTAGCCCTTACATCGGGCACCGACTGCAATACGATCCCAAACGGGGGCCTCTGCATAAATCATTCGTTGAATCTACGGCACATGACACATCGGGGTCTATATTCCACAATTATCTTGGAATATGAGTGTTCCCATGGTAATGTAAAATGACCAAAGACCCCTAAATCATTCCTCGCATCGTGAGAATCCTCGTGACTATTATGGACCGAAGGCCTTCGTCGCGACGATGGACTGATATCGAGATGTGTTATTGAACAGGGGGGAGAGAGTTCACCGCTCTGACCACGAGGCCAGAGTCAGAGGTCTTCGTGCAGCCGGTGGGGAAGTCGACAGGAAATGACACGTTCTGGTTTCCTGCACGCTAGGAACGTGGTGGCTCCAGCACTCCCACCCCCCCCCCCCCCCCTTTCTGACTGACAATACAATATAATGAAAACCAATCTGGATATCTGGACAGTCCTGCGAAGGTTAGCCACACAGCACTCATTTGTGAAAATGGCTCAAACTCCTTTTATCATCAATGTAAAAAGAAAAGACACCATAAACTCTCTCAATGGCCCATATCTAGTTTAAAGAGTGTACACAGGTGCAGTCTGGGTAGCTGTGGTGGATAAGATAAAGGAACGCATATACATTTAGAATTTTCTGATGTTGAATGAAGTAGTGGATGTATAGCCCAAGTGGGGGTCCTGAGGGGGGGGGGGGGGAGAGCGAGCAAGAGCCCATGTATTGTATTTATAATTTGTATGTCTTTTAATCTACTTTCATTCTGATTTAATTACTGGACTGTCATTATTGTTATTATTATTTCTGTTATTGTCCTGTGATTTACCGTTGATTATTACTGTTACTGTATAGTTTGTCATGTTTCATGTTAAAAAAAGGGAAAATAAAAAGCATTTGTTCAAAAAAAGAAAAAATAGTGTACACAGGTTAATTTGTTTTGTTTTTGATCTACTTTTTCTCCCCATTTTCAATTTTTCCGGTACACGAGGAGGCAGCCGTCGCATCTTTTCACCAGACAACGCGGACTCTCAGCGGCGAGGAGTAACGCGTGGGAGGCTCACGCTGCCCCCGCTTCTTCCTGATTCTGCTGCGCAGGTGCACCAACCGACCTGTAGGAGTCGCTGTCCACAAGGTCCAATCCCCACCCACCGGCTTTCCCACCCTCTAACACTGCCAATTGTGTTAGTATGAACGACCAGCCAAGCCGGAAGCAACGCCGAGAGCTGGGCTCGAACCCAGCATCTCCTGCGTTAGTGGCGAGCGCCTTGCCCACTGCACCACTTAGCTGCAAGAGTGTACAGGTTCATGAGGTCATTTTATACATAATATACAAAATACATAGTTGTCACTATGCTGAAAGGTCTAACATGACTACTCACATCATCAAGCATCATCACACGAGTCTCAGCTTCCAACGTCGCAAGAAATATAATAATAATAAAACATCTGTATACAGAGTTGCATGATTTTGAGCGTGAACTGCATGCAGTTCATTCAGCAAACATTTGTCATGGTGTTAAAGTGGAGATGAAGCAGTGAACAATGTGATCCTAGTTTGTTTGTTGTGTACCTTGTGTAAGACAGGGTCCTATAATAAAATGTGAAATCCTGCTTATTTGTCTGAAAAATCAAATATAATTTCCCTGTTTTCGCCATGGGGGCGGCGCCATTTTGTTGCTGACGTCACGGTGTTGGTTTGGTGTATACACTGCTGGTTAGCTGCATAGTAAACATGGACTGTCGGGTCAGTAAAATGTTGCCTACCAAACAACGGGACCGCTGTGGTTCTTTTTGTATTGCTCCTGGCTGTTCAAACTAATTTTACCGTGTGAAAGAGAGAGGGAAGTTGGTTAATTTCCACAAACTACCAGTGAAAAAAACAGTGTTGTTGGCACGTTGGCTCAGGCTGTTGGACAGGGAATGAAGATCTCCAGCAAACACTTCATTGCCTCGGATTATGTTGTTGGGGGTGGGAAGTTTGTCCAAAAGACCACTAATCAGCTGAAGCCTGATGCGGTTCCCTCGGTCTTCGACAGACAGACCGGCGCAGGCTCCCGGGAGCGATGGCTAGCTAGTTAGCACCAGCCGGGGACCGGCGTCAGCTCCCGGGAGCGATGGCTAGCTAGTTAGCACCAGCCGGGGACCGGGAGCGATGGCTAGCTAGTTAGCACCAGTCGGGGACCGGCGTCAGCTCCCGGGAGCGATGGCTAGCTAGTTAGTTAAGGGGATGCAGGCCAGAGAAAGACTTTTGTCTTGTTTACATCAGGGTCCCCCTTTTTCAATTCATCATATCATAACATGAGATACATAACATCATGACATACATGACATACAGATATACAGTACTGTTTCATCATGACATTTATTACATACAAGACATATACACAATATACAGTACTGTTTAAGAGAAAGAGTTAATAAAAAAAAATATATCCATTCGAAGGGGAAGAAACTGTACATTGTATATTTACAGGGGCCAGTTTCTAATTGAAGCCACCCGTAGGTGCTCTTTGAGAGCGGTTTTGAAAGTGGGTAGTGATTCACATTCCTTTACGGCTGTGGGTAGGGCGTTCCACATTGATGTGGCATAATTGCAAAACGTGTTTAGTCCCTTGTTTGAGTCGAATCTGGGTTTAACATGATTTGTGGAGCTCTCTCTGGTGTTGTGGTCGTAGTATTCACTGACCTTTGGGAAGTATTTCGACATGTACATGGGTACCTTAGTGGTGTAGTGTATCTTGTAGACCAGGCCCATTGCAAGTTGCTGTACTCTGTCGTCTACTGAATATAGAGAGTGGGCGCAGTTTTGCTTGTTCGGTAAATTTCTCCAGGAGAGGGAGAAAATTATTATAACACAGAGATGAAAAATAATGTTTATTTTAATTTATTTTGAATTGTTTACTGGTCATATTTTTGGCTCCCATGAATATTCGCCACTGCCAGTGTGATATAGTCCTCTACTGTTTCCTTGAGGCACAATAGGATAATTTCCAGGAAATCAGGTGTCTTTCTTCTAAACTCTCTTATCAGCTGCTCAGCCTCTTTATATAACTCTATGGCTCCTCCCTTCAGGATTTACAAGAAATGGACTGAGTTCTTTTAAACTGCAGAAGCTCCGTGTCTCTGGCGCCCCCATCTGATCTTAGATCGTTGCTTTAGCAGTCTAAGAAACTCACAGACCAAGTCATCTCACGTGACGGCACTCGATCAAATGCAGATAATAAGCATAAACAATAATATTATGCATTCTGTGAGTCAGTGAGATAAACCGTGGATACGAGACGAGACAGTCAGAGAACAATAATGACACATGGCGTGTTCAACAAGAAAAGTAAACAGCGAAAACATAAGAGCTCTTGTTCATTGTTCTCACGGACAGTTCAAAACCTGCACGTCATATATTCAGAGACGGGCGATTATTAAAAGTGGCAAAGAGTGTCGTCATAAAGGGCCTACTAGTTATTATTTAGCTGCTGTGCCATGGTTTGGCCACTAAGTGGCGCTTCTTGTTTGTACTTGATATAGCAACAGGTTTTAATCAAAGTCAAAGTTAAGTTTATTGTCATTTTTCCATGAATGAATGAATGAATGAATGAATGAATGAAAACTGTATTACCAGATTGCAGAATGGGTACAATACAGTACTCAATACACACAACTGTTAAGGGGATGCAGACCAGAGAAAGACTTTCGTCTTGTTTACATCAGGGTCCCACTACCCACTTTCAAAACCACTCTCAAGGGACACCTACGGGAGACTGCAATTCGAAACTGGCCCTGTAAATGTCCTAACCCAACCCCCTCCAATGTACAGTAATTTACCTAGTATGGTTTTGTCAATATTCCAATGTACAATTGTGACCCGCCGTGACCAAACCCGATTTGATGCGCAAGGGGGAGGTGCTCTGAAATGAACAAAATGTCTTGCTGTCCAGAAAATCCCCAAAATCGAAATCTTGATTTTTTTTACATATTTGAATTGTCATTAATCTGTTCCCTTATTTGCCCTTAGTTGCAAACTTAAATACAACTTGTAAATGAGGTAATTATTGTTATAATAGTTCCACAAATTTTCTTTCAAGTGAGGAGAAAAACTACACGAGCGGGATGTGCGGCCTGTCCAGGTAGCAAGTACTTGTACTTAATAGGTGTTAACACACAGACACATTATTTAGCTCTCCTTTCTCAGAGAGAGAATAACACACTATTAATACACTATCTTAATGTTATAAGTTATAAGCAACGTAACGCAGTGTCTAAAAAAAAGATAAAAAAGGCCTTGACCCGTTATAAAACGCATGTTTTAACTTAATTAAAAACCATTAAAACACAGTTAGAATTTTATGAGCGAACGAATTTCGTTAGGGTGCATTTTTTCCAACCTAATGGGTAAATACATCTAAATAACACTGTTGAAAGCTGGGCTGTGTTGACGTTACAAATGTCCAATCGCGCGGCTTGGTGCTGGTGCTGCTGCTGCAGCGCGAGGCTGGAGAGATGTTGTAACCCTTTCACTGACACACTACAGAATCGCTTAGTAACGCTTCGCCTCAAAGCCGTTTCTGGCCGAATTAGTCATCGAATCTTTCATTTTTTTTTAAATTCTTATTCAGAGGTATTTCGTCGAGATTTCATCATTTGTAATGTGGCAGCGAAATGTGTAGAAATATGGTAAAAAAAACTATTTATCCGTTTTTCTCGATGAAAAAAGATTACCACTTTCACTACCACACCACAGAAGGTTAACCTTTCACTACCACACTACAGAAGGTTAACCCTTTCACTACCACACTACAGAAGGTTAACCTTTCACTACCACACTACAGAAGGTTAACCCTTTCACTACCACACTACTGAAGGTTAACCTTTCACTACCACACTACAGAAGGTTAACCTTTCACTACCACACACATTTTTTAATAAACTATCATGACTTTTCCTTTTTCCTCTGGGTGTTGTGTTTGCAGTCACCAGACTCATTGTAATAACAAAGAGCCTCAGACTGGAAAGCTGCCAGGTGTTAATTGCCCTAGAGAGAGGGGGGCCATGGATTACAATGACTTCTGGGTAGTGTTGTAGTTGTTTCACTATTGTCACCGAATAGCCTGCTCGTCTCTTGAAGGCTATTATCTCTGAATACGTTTTGTGATAATCACCATGAATCATAGGAAGTAGCTTGCAAAGTATCCCACCAAAATGTTCAAGTGATGGCTTATTTTGAAGGTATGAATCTGTACTTTCATAATATGTAAAAAAAAAAAAAAAAAAATGAAGATCCCTCAACATGACCCTGAAGTCCATACCTGGTCACAATTTTGCTTGTTTGTACAGTGTGTCCCCCCCCCCCCCCAATGTACAGTTTTGCTTGTTTATACAGTGTTTCTCCCCCCCCCCAACCACCTCTAATGTAAATTACCCAGTATGGTTGTCAATATCCCAATGTACCCAACCCACACAACCCCACCCAACCTCCTCCAATGTACAGTTTCTACGTCAAATGTATATACTCCCTTTTCTTGACTCTTTTTGTATCACAAACAGTACTGTATTTGCAAATCTGGTATGTCATACATGTATAGATGGAGCAGTACTGTCTACCTGTATGTCATGTATGTCATATTATGTCCTGATGAATTGAAAATGGGGGACCCTGATGTAAACAAGACGAAAGTCTTTCTCTGGTCTGCATCCCCTTAACAATTGTGTGTATTGAGCTGTACTGTATTGTACCCATTCTGCAATCTGTTAATAAAGTTTTCAATCAATCAATCAATCAATCAATCAGTCCCCCATTTTCAATAGTGTCCATTGACATGGAAGCAGGAGATACAACACTCAGGTCTCAGTCACAGCCATGTGAGGCTAGATATACACTAAACAAATAAATAAAATACTGATCCTCATTTTTATTTAACTTGAGCCAGTTTGCTCATTGCTAAACTAAGCTGGTGCGGTTATTTAATGCTGACAAGGTGACGTCACACAACCAGACACATGACCAACGTGATCAACCCACCAGCATCCTAACACATTGATCCACTGCCCAGTTAACAAAAAAAGGGAAAAATGTTTTATGAAATGTTTTCTCCGCGGGAGAAATATGATTGCCATCACCGATTTTTGAAATATTGATCTCAATGACGTGTTACGGCGTCATTGGCAGATTAAGCATGGCGGGGAATGACGAGTTACGGCATCCTTGGCGATTAAAGGGTTAAGATGCACATTTTAAATGAATTACGGCTCTTTGAAGGGAGCCGGATCTTTCGGTTCTGTTCAAAAGAACGGCTCCTTGTTCTTTTTTATTTATTTCAGCGGGATGTAAACAAGACGAAAGTCTTTCTCTGCTGCTGCTTGTTTCCTCCCATGTTGTTCACCGTCTTGTCTCCAGAACGTCTTTGGAAGTCGCCGCTGTTTGCTCCTCTCTGCCATCCGTGGATCTGTGCCTCGTATATCGCTTTGCGCAATTGCGCCTTGGTGAGTTTTGGAAACTTACTTTTTTGGATGCTCTGTTTTTTCCTCGCATTTTCCTGGACTCGGGACCTTTCTGTTTTTTGTGTGTTTTGGTAAACACTGAAGATGTGTCGCTTGTGTTAGTACTGGACTCAGCTAAATGATACTGGACTCAGCTAAATAATACTGGACTGCCTCGTATTCCATACGCTCGTTTGTTGACATTCTTCTCTCTCTCTCTGTTCCTCCCCGAGTGGATGTCCAAGTAGCTGCAGAGCCGCAGAGTCAGAGGCGCAACGCCACAGTGCCGTCTCTGCTCTGAGCCGAGCTGCAGAGCCGCAGAGCCTATTCTGCCAAAGGACATTCTCCCCTTGTGCTTTTTGTTGTTTTTGCTCTTCTCTGTTTTGGAAATAAATACGCCCTGGTTTTTGGCTAACTCTGAACTACCTGTCTGTGCCGTGCTGTTGGGGTTGTTTACAAACCATAACATTGCGACCCGACCATGTCGACCCCAGCCGACACAGACAGAGTTAGGGCAGCGTTGGCGGTCCAGATCCAGCTGACCAACGACCACACCCAACAGTTAGGTGCGGCTGCGGCTGCTGTGCAGGACCTCCAGGCCCAGGTCCAGCCTATTCAGGATTCTCTTGACACTCTGGCCACCCAGCAGACTACCCAGGGTAATCAGCAGGCTGATATTCTGCACCAGCTACAGGCTCTCAGTGCAGCATTTAACACCTTGCTTTTAACCCCACCTGTGCCAGGAGTCCCAGCCAGATCACCACCCGCCGCCGTGTGGGCACCTTCCGGCAGGGCAGTGGCAGTGTCACCGACTACGCACTGGAGTTCAGACTGGCCACAACGAGAGCGGTTGGAATGATCGGGCGCTTGGCTCAACGACGCTGTAAGGGACCAGCTCGCGACCCGAGAGGAGCCCGATTCTCTTGAGGGCCTAATCAGCCTTGCCATTCGCATCGACGGACGCCTCCGGGAGAGAAGGCGTGAGAGAGCACGACTGGGACCCCCAGAAGTTCCCCAGACCCCCCGTACTTGTGACTGTACTGCTGACCGTCCTGCTCCCTCCGCGACTGGTGGCCCTTTTCCCTCCCGAGCTGTTACCAAGGAGGAACCCATGCAGCTGGGACGCACCCTCCTTAGCCCGGCCGAACGGGAGTCCAGGCTCAGGTCCGGCCTTTGTCTCTACTGCGGCCGGGATGGACACCGTATCTCCAATTGCCCTACCCGGCCAAAAGACCAGGCTCGCCGGGACCCTGGGAGATCCTGGTGAGCCGTTTTTCCTGTTCCCACACCCGTGCACCACCTAACCGTCTGATGAGCGTCACCCTAGCCTGGGCGGACCAGTGGGCGACGGTGGGTGCACTCATTGACTCGGGTGCTGATGAGAGTTTCCTGGACGTTGAGTTTGCCACCCAGGCCAACATTCCACTTGAGGACCTCGAGAGGCCCTTGGAGGTTTTCGGGCTGGATCAGCACCGCCTGGCTGACATCACTCAACGCACCTGTCCTGTCCATCTCACCATTGCTGGTAACCACGTTGAGAGACTCCAGTTCTTTATTACCAGATCCCCTCTTGTCCCAGTAGTCCTGGGTCGGCCCTGGCTCGCGCTGCATGAGCCCCACATCGCCTGATCCTCTGGCACCATCATGGGGTGGAGCTCCTCCTGTCATGCCCAGTGTCTTCAGGCGGCATCCAGTCCTTCGCCCCGGACTTCCCCTTGTGTGCCGTCCTCGGACCTCTCAACTATTCCCCCCGAGTACCACGACCTCGGGAGGTTTTCAGCAAGTCCCTGGCTCAGGCCCTTCCACCTCACCGGCCTTACGACTGTGCCATCGACCTCCGCTCAGGGGCCCCCCTTCCCGGCAGCCGCCTCTACAGTCTGACCGTCCCTGAGAAGGCAGCGATGGATAAGTACATCTCTGAGTCCTTGGCACCAGGCCTCATTCGGCCCTCGTCCTCCCCGGTGGCGGCCGGTTTCTTTTTTGTTGGGAAGAAGGATGGAGACCTTCGGCCCTGCATTGACTATTGCCAACTCAACGAGATCACCATTAAGAACAAGTATCCTCTTCCTCTCATGAACTCCACCTTCGAGCCCCTCACCCAGGCTACCGTCTTCACCAAACTGGACCTCCGGAGTGCCTACCATCTGGTCCGTATCCGAGAGGGCGATGAATGGAAGACCGCCTTCAAGACTCCCAGGGGTCATTACGAGTATCTGGTGATGTCGTTCGGCCTCACCAACGCTCCGGCGGTATTCCAGGCGCTCATGAACGACGTCCTCCGTGACATGCTCGAGGAGTTTGTGGTGGTATACCTGGACGACATCCTCATCTTCTCCAAGACTCTTGAGGAACATGTCCAGCATGTCCGCCGAGTACTGGAGCGCCTCCTCCACAACCGGCTCTTCGTTAAGGCAGAGAAGTGCCGTTTCCACTCCGACTCCGTCGATTACCTTGGCTTCATCGTGGAGAGCGGCCTGACCCGAGCCGACCCTCGCAAGATCCAGGCTGTGGAGGAGTGGCCGGAACCCACCTCTCGGAAGGAGCTACAGAGCTTCCTCGGTTTCGCAAACTTTTACCGGAGGTTCATCCGGAACTACAGCCAAGTGGCGGAACCACTTACCAGGCTGACCTCTCCCTCCCTGCCGTTTGACTGGTCTCCAGCGGCCTGCGCTGCGTTCCGCTCCCTCAAGAAGAGGTTCACCACCGCCCCGGTCCTGCTCCACCCAGACCCTAAGAAGCCGTTTATCGTGGAGGTAGACGCCTCGGATACTGGACTAGGGGCTATCTTGTCTCAGCGGTCGGCGACGGACCAGAAGGTCCATCCGTGCGCCTTCTACTCTCGTCGTTTCCTTCCTGCTGAGAGGAACTATGACATTGGCAATCGGGAGCTGCTGGCGGTAGTGGCTGCCTTGGAGGAGTGGCGTCATTGGCTGGAGGGGGCCGAGGAACCGTTCACCATTTGGACGGACCATAAGAACTTGACGTACATCCGTGGATCCAAGCGCCTCAACGGCCGACAGGCAAGGTGGGCCAGCTTCCTCAGTCGTTTCGACTTCTTGTTGACTTTTCGCCCTGGTTCCCGCAACACGAAGGCCGACTCTCTGTCCCGGTTACACTCCAAGGGGGCTCCAACCACTGAGGATCCAACTCCCATCCTCCCAGAGGTCAGGGTGGTGGGAGTGGTCACCTTGGGCATCGAGACCGTGGTCAGGCGTGCCCTACGTTTCCATCCCGCTCCCAGCAACGTTCCTTTTCGTCGCCTCTTCGTCCCCGACTCAGTCCGGTCCCGGGTTCTCCAATGGGGCCATACCAGCCGGTTTGCCTGCCACCCCGGCGTTCACCGCACCTTCTCCTTCCTGGCTCGTCGATTCTGGTGGCCCAACATGAGGAACGACGTCAAGGAGTTTGTTCTGGCCTGCACGGTCTGCGCCCGCAGCAAGGCATCCCACCAGGCACCCTCCGGGCTATTACAGCCACTTCCCATTCCGAGCCGCCCTTGGTCCCATGTGGCGTTGGACTTCGTCACAGGTCTTCCATCGTCCCAGGGAAACACAGTCCTTCTGACTGTGGTGGACCGGTTCAGCAAGGGGGTTCACCTCGTGGCCCTTCCCAGGCTTCCCTCAGCTTCCGAGAGAGCGGACCTCCTGACAAGCCACGTGTTCTGCCTCCATGGTTTCCCCCAGGACGTCGTCTCGGACCGGGGTCCCCAGTTCACTTCCCAGGTATGGCGGGCCTTTTGCAAGCGATTGGGGGCAACTGTTAGTCTTTCGTCTGGTTACCATCCACAGACTAACGGACAGACAGAGAGGATGAACCAGAGCGTGGAGTCTGCTCTCCGTTGTGTTGCCGCTAAGAGACCTGCTTCCTGGAGTCGGTTTCTCCCCTGGGTCGAGTACGCCATCAACTCCTTGGTCAGTTCCGCCACCGGCCTCTCGCCATTTGAGGTATCCCTGGGCTACCAACCCCCTCTTTTCCCTGCACAGGAGTCGGAAGTGGCAGTTCCCTCCGTGCAGGATCATCTCGACCGGTGTCGTCAAGTCTGGGAGATCACCAGGACTGCGCTGCTCCGGGCATCGGAGCGCGCCAGTCGGGGAGCTAACCGACGCCGGATCCCTGCACTGACATACCACCCTGGGCAGAGGGTATGGTTGTCCTCCAAGGATCTTCCGCTTCGATCCTCGGCCAAGAAGCTTAACCCCCGGTTTGTCGGCCCTTTTGAGATCCTGAAGGTGCTCAGTCCTGCGGCGGTGAGTCTTAAGCTTCCTGCGTCCATGCGCATTCATCCTGTTTTTCATGTGTCCCGGGTAAAGCCTGTCTCTCTCAATCCCCCTGATGCCTCCTGCTCCAGATCCGCCTCCTCCCGAGATGGTGGACGGACACCCCCAGTGGAAGGTCCGCCAGCTCATGGACGTCGGACGGCGGGGACGGGGGTTCCAGTACCTGGTGGATGGGAGGGATACGGTCCGGAGGAACGGAGCTGGGTCTCCCGCCAGCTCATCATGGATCCCGCCCTGATCACCGACTTCCATCGGTCCCATCCGGGGAAGCCGAGGCCGGGCGGGTCGCCGGGTGGCTCCCGTGGAGGGGGGGTACTGTGAGGATTGGTCCAATACCGCACGCTTCCAGGTACCAATTACCTTCACGCACCTGAAGTGAGTTTCAAATCAGCTCAAGGGAGCGCTTGTATACTCTGGGGTTCTGAACGTTCTGTGTCGGGTCATTTTGGCTTACCACTAGCTGCTGCTTGTTTCCTCCCGTGTTGTTCACCGTCTTGTCTCCAGAACGTCTTTGGAAGTCGCCGCTGTTTGCTCCTCTCTGCCATCCGTGGATCTGTGCCTCGTAGATCGCTTTGCGCAATTGCGCCTTGGTGAGTTTTGGAAATGTACTTTTTTGGATGCTCTGTTTTTTCCTTGCATTTTCCTGGACTCGGGACCATTCTGTTTTTTGTGTGTTTTGGTAAACACTGAAGATGTGTCGCTTGTGTTAGTACTGGACTCAGCTAAATGATACTGATACGCTCGTTTGTTGACATTCTTCTCTCTCTCTTTCTGTTCCTCCCCGAGTGGATGTCCAAGTAGCTGCAGAGCCGCAGAGTCAGAGGCGTAACGCCACAGTGCCGTCTCTGCTCTGAGCCGAGCTGCAGAGCCGCAGAGCCTACTCTGCCAAAGGACATTCTCCCCTTGTGCTTTTTGTTGTTTTTGCTCTTCTCTGTTTTGGAAATAAATACGCCCTGGTTTTTGGCTAACTCTGAACTACCTGTCTGTGGTGTGCTGTTGGGGTTGTTTACAAACCATAACAAAATAACATGTATTATTAGAGTACATCATTTCTAACCCCTCCAGTTAAATGTAACGCAGTGTATAATGTATGCAATGATCGATAATTCCCTGGTTTAACACCACAATTTTATCAACTGTATTTGAAAAAAAATCGATGAATATTAATAAAACATGTTTAGAACATTCTGATTATCTGGGGAGAAAACTATTATGCACATTTATATGATCAAATAATGATTAAAAGATAACTTATGGGACTGTTCAAATGCAGATTCGATAGATCTAGATCTCCTCACAGCTGTGGACCAGCCCAGTAGCATCTATCACAGCCATTGGGTGTTTCAGACTGCAGTTCCATCTAGTTCAGATGGGGGCGCCAGAGACATGGAGCTTCTGCAGTTTAAAAGAACTCAGACCATTTCTTGTAAATCCTGAAGGGAGGGGTGGTGAGCTATAGAGTTATATAAAGAGGCGTGAGCAGCTGATAAGAAAGAGTTTATAAGAAAGACATCTGATTGCTTGGAGGACAGCAGAGGACTCTATCACAGCAGCAATACATGGGTGGCCAGTGTTGAGGTTGTTACAAAAAGGTAATGTATTATCTTCGGTAATTTTCTTAAAAGCAGGGGTGTAAAGTACTTGAGTAATTGTACTTCGTTACAATACTTAAGTACTGTTTTGGGGGATTTGTACTTTACTCAAGTATTATTAGGTTTCTATACTTGTACTTTTACTCAATTACATTTCAGAGAAAATAAAACATACTTTTTACTCCTTACATTTAAAATGCAGGCCTACAAAGTACAAATCTCGCAGGTCCAACTATTTTAATTAGTATATTTGTTTCTCTCTAGCCCAACTAACGTTAACGTTATTAATCCTGCGGCCGCACTTTATTTAAAAACAGCCAATCAAATCCCCATCAATGGAAAATTAACCCGCCCATACCCATGCTGATTGGTCCTTGTGCAAGACTAGAGAGCGGGGATCTTTGATTAAACACCTGCTATCAGAAGAATAGACAGTCAGAGTGACAAGCTGCAGAAGATGGCCACAAACAATAGTACGAGTGATGAAGAGGACGAAACAGCTTACATTTTTTTTTTAAATAACAAAACCCTTAATTTTTTCCAAGGCTGTAGTTCGGCCAACTTTACAACTGGATGCTGTGATGTGAATGCCGTCCATGCTAATTTACCATGACATGTTTTTTCAAATTCGATGGAGAAGTGCATTAAATCATTCTAATGCAAAAGAAAGTGTCCTCTGTTCTTTCATTTCAGCACTGTCTATCGCAGAACACATTCCATTGTGGGCAGAGTGTCTGCTTGGTTTCATTCCAGCCTTGCCTAAACACCAGCTGATAATTTCACTAATTGGTTCACCTCTTCAACTAACTCACCTGGTGCAATGTGTAGTTAAAATGAACACTTGGCCCATGATGGAATGAGTTTGAGACCCCTGGTCTATCCCTTGCAATAAAACAAATTTTTACTTTTACTTTTGATTACTTAAATACATTAAAAAAAAACGTTAGAAACGTTTGTACTTTTACTCAAGTGTATTTTTAGCCAGATACTCTGACTTTCACTTGAGTAAGATTTTGACACGGTACCCATACTTTCACTTAAGTATAATTTCTGGGTACTTTTTACACCCCTGCTTAAAAGTAACACAGGTATTATATTTTGAATGCAATCAGCAATATAATGTGTGGGTAATTATTAACTGTTGAGAAGTAATCAGGAACAAGTGCTATCAGCAGCATTTATTGATGTTTGATAACATCAATGTTCATAATACTTTTCTCCCCAGGTAGTCAGAACATAAACACAGGATTAATTATTACCTGAAGTCATCAGGAGTGCTGGACGTTATAAAGAGCTGCTGTGGAGACCAGAGGCGCCTCACTGACACTACTACTAATCTACTCTACTCTACTCTACTCTACTCTACTCTACTCTACTCTACTCTACTCTACTCTACTCTACTCTACTCTACACTACTACTAACTCTACTCTACTCTACTCTACTCTACACTACTACTAACTCTACTCTACTCTACTCTACTCTACACTACTACTAACTCTACACTACTCTACTCGACTCTACTACTAACTCTACTCTACTCTACTCTACTCTACTCTACTCTACTCTACTCTACTCTACTCTACTCTACTCTACTCTACTCTACTCTACACAACCTAAACATGGCCAGCAATGTTGGTAAGTAAATATACTGTATGATTGATTGAAACCGTTATTTATTCTTGAAAGGGACATTGATGGTCTACCCTTTTTTGCAATGCCGTCAAGTTTACAAAGACAAACAGTTCAGAAAACCTTATATAAAAGGGATAAAATACATTTGCATGAATAGGGATAAAAAAGAAGATGAAATTAAACATTTGTGCTGAGGTATAGGGAGGTTTGTGAGTATGTTTTTAAATGATCCATAGGATAGTGGGGTATTGATTTTTAGAGTGAGTTGAAGAGCATTTCATCATCACCATCATCATCATTTATTTATTCGTACATGGAATTACCACAGTTCAACAGTACATATTAATATAACTCACAAAATCCCATGGCCGAAAGGAACAGGAAGAAGAAAAATTCTTATATATATACCTGCTCCTACACACATACAACACACTGATAGACTTATTGCGTAAAACCAAACAGAATGTACCCATTTTGCAAAAATGGAAACATCAACACAACTAAATTAAATCAACATAAATAAACCCATTTTGTGTATCTATCAGTCAAACTACATATTTAGGTTCATTCATTTATACACACACACACACACACACACATCTATACATTTATATAATGTATTATTCTATATTATACTTCTATATACTATATCATTTTAATTGTATTATAATATAACTAAATCATACTATTTATACTACACCATATTGGTACAGTATTATACAATATTTTAATATATTATTATTCTATGTTACGCTGCTACAGTATATACTATATTACTGTACTCATACTGGCCTATACTGCAATGCTATGCGATGTTATCCTGTTATGCTAAACTGCAATATTATACTAAACTGTGCTATACTGTCTATTTATCTTTTCTTTGTACACCCTTTTGAAGTGAAATATATTAGTAGAACTCTTTTCATCATTCTGCAAAGAGTTCCACAGTTTGATACCTATAACTGAGGTTATTTCAAGAAGCTTGTGCATCAAAACAAGCATCATTGTGATATAATATAATAATAATAATAATGGTTTCAAGTTTCAAGTTTTGTTTTATTTGTCACGTATAAAGTACATGTACATTACAGTGAAATCCATATATGTATAATAATAATAAACATTATTTATATAGCACCTTTCATACAATAATTGCAGCTCAGCATGCAGCAGTGGTGGCAATTTCCATCAATGGCCTTAAAGATGAACATAATGCCTATTTCGCCTCTGATAGAGAAGAGCAACCCACCGGATATGAGTACCGTAACTGTCACCAGTAATGAATCAGAATGAGAATAAGAGCAGAATGATATGTCATCAATAGGCAGACCGTGGTCCATAGGTCGGGACCCAGATGGCGACCTATCAGATAAATTATTGATAATTATTACATTTTGACGGAGCGTTTCTGCGCATCTTTTCCAGCCTTCGCTGGTTTAGCGGTCTAAGAAACCAAGTCATCTCACGTGACGCCACTCGATCATGTGACAGACATATTATTTATAGATCCCAAATTGTCTGCGGTTGTTGATGCAACACATCAAATCATGCACCTTTCAATGTAACAGTGGCCACTGGTGGTTTCTAGCTTTTTCCCTATCCATAAATGTATGATTTGGCCATAATAAGGTCAAGGTCAAGTGCAAGGTCAAATATGAATTTATAATTAAATGGATTATAATCTATTACTGTCAGTGTTGGGAAAGTTCATTTTCTACATGAACTAGTTCAGTTCACAGTTCACAATTTTTAAAATGAACTAGTTCAGTTCATAGTTCGTAATTCAAAATTTTGAACTAAAGTTCATGGTTTCAAAAATGAACAAATTTATAGTTTATAGTTCTTTTTTCAATACGTTGCTGCAAGCTATTATTTGTAAAAATTATTGAACCACAGACAGCAATCGGAATACTGGCATTTCCATAACGCTTTGCTGCCGCCCATTCAGTCCACACTAGTAGCAGCTGCAGCTTTCATCTCTACAGTATATTTTCAAAAACATGAGGAGAAACTTTGCTTGAATTGTCTTTATTATGAAAACAAAAACAGGACGTTTGCTTATTCTCAATGTGCCGTTTAAGGTTTGCTGTCGACGTCGTCGATGTGCGGACTTGCTTCTTCAAACAGGGTGGACAAAGTTTACAGACAAACGTTAGATTTTTCCCATCTGAGTCAGTACTGACTTCAACGTTAAACTCTTTTAAATGCTCATACGCCGACGTCTAGAGGTAGAGTCTGACTCTGAGCGAGTGCTGCTGCAGCTCTCGGCTTCTGCTCGCCGATTCCGCTGTTCCACTGTTTGTTGTGAGGAGTCTGATGACGTAGCCAGGGGGTGACAGGCGCGTTGCCAGATCGGGTGGTTTTCCGCATTATTTTGAAGCCTGTTTACGGTGTGTTTTAACTGGGTTTTCGGCTGAAATGCATATGAAATCTGGCACACCTTTGAACGCCCTTATAATATAGTGCTGAGAATGAACGCACTTTTGAACGCCGTTATACAGCACTGAGAATGAACACGTTCTCAATTACGTTCATTTAGGCCGTTGGGTTAGGGTTAGGATGGAGGAGGGAGAGGCCCTTGGGTTAGGGTTAGGGTTAGAGGCCCTTGCAGGAACCAGCATCATAGAAGAAACTACAGGTGCAATATTGAGTGTCATTGTGAATTAGAGCATAATATACCAATGCATAGTATGTTCAGGTAAAAAAAGTCAACCAACGAACTAGATTCTTGTACCGGATCTCCTCTCTGGTAAACAGAAACCGTAAATGTCCATACCCCCCCACCCCCACCCCCTCCTAATGTACAGTCTCCTCCCCACCGTATGTATATATTCTCTCCCCACCGTATGTATATTTCTCTCCCACCCACCCACCCCCTCCTAATGTACAGTCTCCTCCCGATCATATATACTCTCTGTCAGGATCTATGGGTAACAGTACTGTATATTTGCATATTGTATATGTCACAAATGTAACAGTACTATATACCTGTATGTCATGTATGTCCCTATGCCATAAATGTCACTATGAAAATGGGGGACCCTGATGTAAACAAGACAAACGTCTTTCTCTGGTCTGCATCCCTTTAACAATTGTGTGTATTGAGCCGTACTTTATTGTACCCATTCTGCAATCTGTTAAATAAAGTTTTAATTCATTCATTCATTCAGGTTGGACTATTCATCATGCATTTGTGATTGCATTACAATAGTTAAAATTAATGCAAAATATGTTGCTCTATGATATTTGATGCCTGTCAACCAACAGTCCAAATGTCTGTTTAATACAATTTAAATACACAGATGAACCTGAGTCAGAAAAAGAAAGGGGAGGATGAAGGGGGGACAGGCCTTTGCAGGGACTAGTATGGAAACAGGTGTGTGTGACGACGACCAACCAGTGGCACTGCACAACAGTTTAAAAGTAATTGGAGCATAGATGTTCTGTACGCAAAAATATATGAAAGAAAAACATTAGAAAATGAGACCCATCGTTTTGCATATTGACTTGACACAAAGGTAAATTAGCGGATTGTGTTTTGTTATTTAATGATTATTTTATTGATTGGTTGATAAGCTTGATGCATTTTCAATTTGATATGTTATTTCGGACAAATGGGGGCCGCTTGACCGCAAATTCCCGGGCTGCTTTTTGTTGCCAGTCCGCCCCTGGAGTCAACCATACAAGCAGGGCCGCCTCAGGGGGTGTGCGAGCAGTGCGGTCGCACAGGGCCTCGCGGGAAGGGGGGCCTCGCACAAAAAATATAAATAAAATATATATATATATATTTTTTTTTTTATTATTATAATTTTTTTTTTATTATTTTTTTTTTTTTTTGCGAGGCCCCCCTTCCCGCGAGGCCCTTTTTCATCACAGACCTAAAATCTAGTTTTGCTTATATGCTTATATATTTCACATTAGACACATTTGTAGAATGTGTCTGACTTGTTCCTGGCTCTGCGGCTCTGCAGATACACTATTGGAGCTCTGGGGCTCTGCAGCAGACATACTATTGGTTTCAACGAAGGGAGGGGTTACATGTGTACAGTCGGCCGGCGTGCGCCGTCAGCTGCGTCTGACTATTTCGCGCGTGCAGCATTGGAGGTTATGCCAGCCAAGACGAAGAGGACGTCGTTCGGCAGATGGACTGAAGATAAAAGTTGTTGCATGTTAGTTCAGTCAGGCTAGCCATGTCAGCTTAGCTAAAGGCAGGGACAGCTAGTTAGCTTTAGCTACGTTATAATATCGAGTGCTAACGTGTGGTTCAGTCGGGATAGCCATGTCGGCTAGTAGTTTAGCTAAAGGCTAACTAGCGTTAGCTAACCTAGAGAGAGCGCGTGCAGCATTGTTATGCCAAGATGAAGAGGATGGTCGTTTGGCAGATGAACTTCGTCAACTCCACGCGGTTGTCTCCATCCTCTTGGACGTTTGGTGAGTTTTTAATGCACTCTATTCTATTCCCGCCGTGGAGATATCTCTCTCTCTCTCTCTCTCTCGGGCCGGCTAGCTATCGTGGCTACGTTATGTTGGCTAACGTTATGTGGAGCCAGCGGGCCGGCTAGCTATCGTAGCTGACGTTCTGTTGGACCAGTGGGCCGGCTAGCTATCGTAGCTACCCTTATGTTGAGCTAGCGGGCCGGCTAGCTGTCGTAGACGTTATGTTGAGCCAAGCGGGCTGGCTAGCTAACGTAGCTAATGTTATATTGAGCCAAAGCGGGCCGGCTAGCTAACGTAGCTAATGTTATGTTGAGCTAGCGGGCCGGCTAGCTAATGTAGCTAACGTTATATTGAGCCAAAGCGGGCCGGCTAGCTAACGTAGCTAACGTTATATTGAGCCAAAGCGGGCCGGCTAGCTAACGTAGCTAACGTTATATTGAGCCAAAGCGGGCCGGCTAGCTGTCGTAGCTAACGGTGTGTACCCGGTGTCAGTACCTGGCTACTCTATTTGCAGTTAGCCTCCTTAGCTGATGTCGGCCGTTGGCTCCTTGCTACTTTGTTTTCTCTGGTATAGATCCTCTTCTCTTTGGATTTAAGTGTTGATCTTTGTCCTTTTGGATCTATGTATATTCATGTTGCCTTTGAAGTTATCTTTTTCTTCTGTTTTGTTCTTCCATTAAAAGTTGAATATCCTTTAGGGGCTCATCTTAGCTCTCTTGCTTATCTCTCTCTCTCTCTGTCTGGACTACAGACCCATCTATCTCTCTCTCTCTCTGTCTGGACCACAGACTCATCTCTCTCTCTCTCTGGACCACATACTCTCTCTGTCTGGATCATCACAGACTCTCTCTCTCTCTCTCTCTCTCTCTCTCTCTCTCTCTCTCTCTCTCTCTCTCTCTCTCTCTCTCTCTCTCTCTCTCGCTCTCTCTCTCTCTCTCTCTCTCTCTCTCTCTCTCTGAGCATTGCATTGCTTATAGTTGTCAATTGTGTCGGTCAGTTCATTGCAATTGTTCCTTCAGTCATATTTAGTTTTATCCTGCACCTGGCCTAAAACAGGTTGGATGTGCACACAGCTGCTCTACT